>NC_092861.1:83289663-83308706 GCF_032062135.1 Pyxicephalus adspersus | reverse complement strand
TTTTTTATATTCATGATATCTACTAGACCCTTGTTCAGACATATTTCTGTAAGTTACAGGTCTACAATTTAAAAAAAAATTTCATGAAAAACAGTGTACCGCTTTTGGTACAGAAATCTAGACATCAGTAAAATGCCCAGGTGGTTAAAGGATTATGGCCATGATATACCCAATATATTATTAACAGAAATATCTATTAAACTAAGGAAGTGGGAACTTCCATTCTTCACTGCAGCAATCCATTTACTTGTGGATAAATCAGATTATTGGTAATACTGATCATTATCTGTACTTTATTACCTTTAATAGCAGATAATGCTGTATGCAATGTTATGCTTAGGTGTATCAGTAAAAATATTTTATTTTATCCAATTGTTGTCCTGTAGATGAATAGGCTTCAGATAATAAGAATAAGTTCACTACACACTACAAATGCATTTTGAGTGGCAGGTGCCCTGAGACACTGCATTACCCATCTAAAAATCACATAACAGCTGTACCATAACTAAACATACTTAAAAAATGAACGTCAACTGCATTGGTGCCGCTTTAAAAAAACACTTTGATTTTTGTTGTTGAACTATGAAGTATGAGTAAACCAATAAATAGTATTTACTCTTTTTGAAGAACAGAAATACTGCAATGAATGAACAAAAATATGTCATGCAATACTCTAGCAGTTGTAGGACAGTGGGGCTGATGTACTAAAGGAATATAAATTGTGCTTATTGAACTTGCTGAAAATTCCCTTTGCAAAGAATACCCGGTACAATCCAATACAATGTGCATATAAATGTAAAAATTATATAATACTTTTTGCTTGCATGCGATTGGATGGTTGAAGTCAGAGTTTCACTTCATTCTCTAAGCTCAGTGAATTATCCTATGTAAAGTAAAAATTCACTAAAGGCTAAGTGAACAGCCTAATGTTTGACCCTGCTAATATGAATGGTAAGAGTTCCACTTATAAAATGCTAAAATAGCCAAGAACTCCAGAAGAAAAATTAATCAAAGAGCCTCAATGTGCCTTAAAATAACTACTTTCATTGCACTCACACCCACATTCATTACTATCACATAGATTTTTATGTCATTTATTCCAAATATGATATTTTAGGTTTTATTATAAATACCAGGGAAATTAATGCATCGGTCAAATCTTTCCAGAAGCATGAGTAATGACTAACTTTCTACATGGTCATGACAAGGGCAACATCTCTGCAAAACACAAAACTTGCCATGTTTTACCTCTTTAAAAACATTGCATGTAAAGAAAAAAAACTTCAAATTTGCCAACATACAGAACTGTCATGAATCGAAAAAGATCGACTCTCCTCCCTGTCTTTTATAGATAAAAAAAAAATGTAAAATGTGCATGAATTGCAGTGATGTACTAAATATTTTTTCCCCAGACACGCACCTTAATTATATAGTAAACTCGAAGACTAAATAGAAAGTATAAAGACTCACACATGACAGCTATTTAAAAACCATACAGCAGCAGCAAGGGTAAGTAAGATTATGGTAATCTCCAATTAGCAGTACGTGTCAGCTATAAAACTGTTGTGTCAGTCATAACTTTGATACAAGAACTTTCAAAGTAAAATTAAGCAATTTACAGAGTTCCAAAGGTACCAGACAGTGTCTGAGCTGCTCCTGTACGATAATTTATTATGTCAGAGCAAACCAATTTAAAACTAATACCATATTGCAAACATGGTTGAGGTGCATTGGCAAAGGTAAGTGGTTACAAGTCAAAACAGAACTACAATATATTTGTTACGTTGCACACAAAAATAGCCAGCAAAATTACAATTTAATAGGTTCAGCACCTCTGAGATATATTGCTGCAATAACTGTATGTCGTAAGGTTCAGAAAGCTGACATTATTGCAGAACTGAATCAAGGAACCAATCCTTAGATTTTGAACACAAATCGTGAACCAATAACTAATGGTTTGTAGTAATATGAAATAATTCATGTTTAGCTTATTGTTTACATCTAGGTGTGTTTAACAATGTTTTCATTGTGCAACCCCTAATGCCTCTGATGCAAATGGTGTTTTAAATGTGCAACCTCTATTGCTAACTCTTAAACGTGGTGAGATATATCAATAAAGGCAATTATAGGCATTGTGTGAGAGACATAAAGTGTAATGAATGGTACTATAGGGACAGTAAGAAGCAAACTCACACATGGATAAAATAAATTATATTGCCTCTTTAATTGTGTGGGAAAGTCATTACATTCTTACATTCCACCATGATATGGAAATACATAAGAACTTTAAGTACTGCCTCTAGCCATACCCCTTTTTCTTTGTCAATCCCCACACACCTCACATGCAGTTAGATAATCCTGAATCTTTCTGAGACAAGTTTGACAATTTCCCAGGATGTCCCACTCTAGGGTAGCCTAGTAGCAGTCCCAGAATGCACGCACAGTGGCACATGAGCAAGGACAAGTGACAGCTGACTCAGGAAGCTGATTTAGGATGGTGGTGCAGGACAGAGCATGCAGCACCGGAGCAGTTGTGCAAAAGAGGACAACTTGAGATTATAAAATGGTAACTGGAAGTAAAGAATGATTTTAAACATTTGGAAGTTCCTCTTTAAGTGTTACAGGCTCATTTTAGGGGATTGTTAAGTTTTTAGATATGGAAAGCGTAGTTGCTAAGGGCCTGTTTTAGCATTGGGAATACATATTTACTTTCTAAAATACTTGTGTTAGGTGCCAGGAGCCTCATGGTGAAAATACTTTCATCAAGCTCCAGCCACTGAAAACAGATGTATTCAGAACTACAATATAATTAGTTTGGTGGCTATTTTTTGTGTGCAGAGTAGCAACTATATTGTATTCAGAAGTATAATAATAGTAGAAAGAGCAACTTACAGCTTTAACCTAATAGCAGTGTATAATCATTATAGTGAACGCCAAGCGTTGATACACAGCTAATAGGTAAAACTGTTACATTTATCGTCTTTAAATAAAATTATACAACACAGTTTAAATCAGTTTCATGACAATATAATCAAATCATTAATTTTGTTTTCATTAACAGTGCTATTTTTTCTAGAATAGATCCTTTTCAGGTGAAAATTTCTCTCTCATTAACCTTTTCTAAGTCTGAGTCATTCCAATTTCATAATTCTAAACAGTTCCCTAGAACTGCCATCTGTGGTTCTTTTTGTTCAAATCATAATTAATTTTATATCTGTCGCAATAATAACCTGGATCTGACCCAAGATGCTTTTCAGTTTCAACAATGAGTTACTGTTTTTCATTAACAAAGCAGCTTTGAACATACTTCTAATAGTTAATGCATCATTCCACAGTATTGTTGTCTTCAGTTTGACCATCACAACTTAACTAAATGCTGACCCATTTACAGTTGACCACGTATATTGTATTTTTAGCAAGAAATAGGTTTTGCATATTAGTAACCTGGTATTTCATAATTTTGACATTTAGCCATGCCCAGCAGCAAAATTAGGTTGAAATGCCCACAGAATGCTAAAAGTGTACTTGCATTTATATATCCTTAAAGGAGAAAGAGGACTCTTTTTACTATGGACATTACTTTATGGGTAAAATAAACATTTAACTATATTCTAATTTAAACTGAATAATTTTGCAAATTGGGTAGGCCTTTGTATAAACTGTAACGGATTCAAAGTGTGTTTAATTTGTATATGTGTGATCATTGATCATTGTAAACTAGCCCCATCATTATACTGCATCCTCATGCACCTAGATGTATATTCAGTCTGGTTTTTAGAGCTGCCCATTCCACTGAAACAGCCCTTACTTAAGTGGCAAATGTCCTCATCAGAGCTAAGCCTCAAGGCAACTTTTCCCTTCTCCTTCTCCTTGTTCTTTCCTCTGCCTTTGACACTGTTGATCACCCCCTTCTAATACAAATCATGCGCTCCATTGGTATCAGTGACACTGCTCTCTCTTGGTTTGCTTCCTATCTGTCTCCTTTCAAGTTTCTCTCAATGGTAACTCCTCCTCACCCACTCTCCTCCATGTTAGTGTTCCCCAAGGATCAGTCCTTGGACCGGTCCTCTTTTCTCTGTACACCTCCTCTCTCGGTAGTCTCATATCCTTCTTTGGCTTACAGTACCATCTGTATGCTGATGACACTCAAATCTATCTGTCTACCCCTGACCTGTCTCCCTCAGTCCTGGATAAGATCTCATGCTGCCTGTCAGCCATCTCATCATGGATGTCTGACCGATTCCTGAAACTCAACCTGGATAAAACAGAACTCATCATCATCCCCCCCTCAAATTCCAAATCTCCCCCTGACATATATCTAACTGTTAACAGCGCTGTTATTCGGCCCTCCCCTCAGCTACGTTGTGGTCTTCCTCGTCCTATTTGGCTTGCTCCTACTTTCTGCTCATTTAAAAGAGCACTCAAAACCTATTTATTCAAACTTGCCTACCCATCTTCTTCTGTCAATTGAAACCATCACTACTTCCCACCACTACATATCCCCCTCCTATTGTGTGTAAATTCCCCCAGTCTACTAGATTGTAAGCTCTTTGGGGGAGGGTCCTTTCCTCCTGTATCACTGTCTGTATTAGTCTGTCATTTGCAACCCCTATGCAATATACAGCGCTGCGTAATATGTTGGAGCTATATAAATCCTGTTTAATATTAATAATATAATATTAATTTTCAGTTTATTTCCAGAGTTCACCAGGAGCCCCAAAATCTTAACTATATTATTATCCAAATTGCAACCAAATCTTTCTATCCCACCCTTCCTTTTACTACAATCTTCCCTGTTGGCCATGAAGCATTGCTGGTGGGATTACTTGTCTATATAAACACATACAATGAAATGTAGGGGTTGGGACACCGACAGGTAAGCCCTGACTTCATTTTGGATAACAGAATGCTCATAAGGGAGTTCCAGGACATTTTGGAAGTAAGATTATTGCGTATGCAAGACCCTGGCGATGCCTGCTGTATACCACCACAGTCAGTTTACAATGGTTGGCAACCCCACAGGTCAGATTCATTATATGTTGAAGTCCAATATGTGCCAGTTTTCTTATTTCAAATATCTCCTGCCCTGGACCATATTGTTGTTTTTTTTTAACTCCCCGTCTGCTCTGATCAGCCACTGTGATGACAAAATATTTTAGGCCATATATAAGGTGGGTGGGCTTATACAAGAGCAATTAAGAGCTTATGGAGGGTTTCTTTTCTTCACATCCAGCCTTTGATTGAGATGGGGTTGAAACCAAAGGAAGTTTAGTTTGTGCTGCTATGGAGTATGATTGTAAACCCTTTATTTTTCCTTCATGGGGTGGGCAAAGCATAGGTTTGATTAACTGATGAATGTGAATAGCATATTATGTTTTAGAAAATCTCTACTGCACTATGCAGTGAGCTTTTTGATCTCTTTATGCCGTCTTCAACATAACTTGAATAACTTTACAACAAAACTTTCTACTTATTTCTATCCTTCCTTCCAGGTCTCCTTTAATTTACATTAGTGTGCAACAATTCCAAATGCAGACTTTATAGGTGACATAAACATAGTTCTATAAAACTCCAAACATGTTGTCTTATGCACACTGTTTACTTTCTGCCTAAATTCTTAGACTTTTCAGAATGTCTGCAAATACGTAAGAAAAAAGGTGTTCCACGACACCCCAAAAATAACGGATGATCATAAACAAAAAAAAACAGCCCAGTGCATTATTCAATTTTGAAATGCTGTGTTTTAAGATGACCTGAAAGCCTATAGCTACTTTTTCTATTCATGAATGAATATTTTATGTGTTAATGTGCTTTTGGTTTGTAAGGCAAGTTCAGCATTTTGAACTAAAATTTAGTGGTTTATCCCAGAGGAAAAGATTCAGCAGGACTTAACCTGTGAACCTATGACAATGCTTTAGGCAAAATTCCATTCTCAAAATTTAGTAATACAAAACAAAAGTAAGAAAAGAAGATACCCCAAAGGAAATGCTTTACCGTATTTGCTTTCTAATGAAGTTCAATGAAATCAGGCAGATATACCAGTATGCTTTACAAGCTTAAAGAGCAAAACAAAAGACTGATATCGTATGCATAAGCACCCTGCCACTAAAATTGTTATTATTGTATTTAGAATTTTATTACACTTATACCTACTATATATACTGAATATATATAATAAAAAAGGGAGAACCTAAAGCGTACCTAAACTCAGAATTTTTACTTTACATGAAAAGGTAGACAACCCTACAAACTGTTGTCTTTTTTTCAGGGCAACACCCTTTTTTTTAAAAAAAAGGGTGCAGTACCACCCTCTAATTGGCGATCGAGAATGAACAAGAGTGCAAAGCCTCCCGGGATACCTACGTCAGGCATTCCTGGAGGCTCTTGGGTGCTTAGAAGGAGCCCTTTTGCGCAAAGAGAAAAATTTGCTGATCTCACGCATGTCCAGTGAGATCGGCGCAAATTTTTTTTTCATCCTACATCCTTCATCCCCGATCTCACGCCTGGGACGACGCGGACCCAAAGCAGGACACCCCAATAGGGATCAGACTGCCCTGCAGGATTCAAGGTAAGTGTATTTTTTTTGAAGTTTTGAGTTTAGTTTTTTAAAAAATCCTGAATCACATTAAAACACACTTGTGCAGTATGTCTATATCACTGACTGATCACAAGTAATTGTCTTCATACATTTTACATATTTTTATTGGATTATATATTTATTTCAACATAAAATGAATATAGCATATGTGTTGTAGAAGGGAAACAGAAGATAAAAAGGCTAAATGCTGCAAAATCTATTTAAAACTTGTGGATTGCAAGGATTACAAACAGGAAGATAATCATCAACTATGAACACCAAAATCAACATTAAAAATAATTAAATACCTCTCATATGAAGGGTCGAAGTTTAGTGGAACCTCAAGAGGTTATAACACCCAACCACTCGTAACCATTATTAACAAGTGGAAAACATTTGTAAAATGTAAAATTATGGCAACATGGCAAAAATATCTGCAAGGTTGAGTGGAGTTCCAAATCTGCAGATGTAAGTATATAGGCTGGAAGAGAATGCAGTCTTCCCATTCATCACCGCTGGAATCCGCTTCAACAATTCACCTCTTTTTTTGAAAACCAAATAATTAGTTTTTTTATGCCAGCGTGTAACTTGCTATTCATTTTTTTTGTTTGTTTGTTTTAATATTATTCATCGATTTGTAGCTGTGTGCATACTGTACTTATCAGCTTCTATTAGATGTCGACAGGATATATTCTTTTATGTTTTTTTTGCTATCAGCAGCCTATTACCTGATCAAATAGGTTAAGGTAGAACTGTGTTACAACATTTAAGGGGTCACATTCTTCTTTTTTTAAGTGGCTACCACCTGCGGCCCTGTGATCTGTGTGTTGCCAGTTATATTACTGTATATGATAAGAATGTTCAGATCTCACAGCTTCAAATTTTTGGGTCCAGTCAGATTTTTAAAGACATAAAGACGGCATAAAGAGATCAATGAGCAATATAGGCAGAATTACTGGAGTAGAAGGCCTTGAATTGAAACCTGACTAGGGCCAAATGTACACTCAATCTGCCACTGATTACTACAGTGTAAAAATCATCTCATACAAGCCAAAGTACACATAGGATATTTCTGTGCATGTCAATAAATGTTTCTGCAGTGCTAAATAAAATATCACCTGAAGAGAACCCTACATGGTTATGAGGATTTGACATTTATTTAAAATATGTGATTCTCATATTCAGCAAATTTAATTTCCTTTCTAACAGTCGTAAAGTTAACCTTTTAATGTATGTGTTTGACCTACCCTTCAACTTTTGTAATGTAGCTGGTTCAGCTGTGGTTTATTTGCGTCCCTAATTTCATCCAAGAGCAGAGAAAGCTTAATGTCTCTCCTGTTACCTAGTGCTTTATTTATTGCTCTGCCCCTTTTATGATCTGACCCTGAACTTCCTGTTTTTTTTAAATTATATTTTTTCTGTTTTTTTTTTATATAGTATTAGTAGTAAAGACTTTTGACTGTTAGAGACACAAGACATCTTCTTACTGACCTTATGTAATTACTTCTTGTAGCTGCAAAACTATATTTAAACAGTGAATATGGCAATAAAAAAATAGATGAAATGCAGTTGTTTGTATGCAAAGTATTGTGCTTGAAAACAAACCCATCTATACCAGCCCTAATTTTCTTTCTTTCTAGAGTTTTTTTTTAATCTAGTCATAATCAAAAAAATAATTGTATTTACTGACATTGTACAACAAGAGTTTTTCTTTCAGTGTGGTCAGATTATTAAACAATATTTATACAATGAGTGGCTGCATAAGCAATGTACTTTCCATCTTGTTTTCAATGTTTCTCCTTATTACATTGTTTTCTGAAAAATCAAGCAAAACTTGCTTATGCTTATCAAATAATGTATAGTGAAATCCTAGCCTCAGGTTAGATTATGTTACATAGCGTTTTATTTACCTTGAAATATTTGTGTAGAGTTGCTTGGGAAGCTTTTGTTTGCTTTTCTGTCCAAACCTGTATCCTTGATGATAATTCTAGTGAAGACAATCGGCCGGAGCTTTAGGGATCATACAACAAACACAAACACATGTTCTTTCAAAGTGAATGCATGAATGTAGCTGTGCCATTGAAATATTTATAGTACAATAGAGCTGCATGGAGTGTTGGACAGATTATTATGTTCTTTAGGTGTCCAACAATGGGCAGTGGGGAAGGCATTAGGTTACCATTGAAGTCTGTGTGGGTAGAGATTTACTGTAAATTCACTAACCTGTTTCTTCCCACAAGACCCGAGCTCCTTCTTGTTATGTTATTAAACTGCTGCTTGGGGTGGCACTGCTCATCTTGATAAGGTGTTGGCATAATGAGATGGCAACACATATTTGAGGTATGCCATGCTCACTGTTAAGTTAGCTCCTCTATCTTCAGCATTAGTATCAAGCCGTCAATAAGTCTTCTCAACATTGTCCCCTTCATTCACCTGTGTTGCTTCTTTCATCTTTAGCTGAAAAACAGAAGGCTTAGTCCCTGCTTATTCCCTGTTTGTTTAATTTTTAGGAAATTTATTGTGTAAGGAAGGTTTTACCCTGCCCAATCCTGTCTAAAATAAAACAAACATTTTGGCAGGAGTTTCATTTTCAACCTGTTTCCTGCAGTCCATGTAACTGTGCCCGCACGAAACAAAACGTGATATGTGTCAAGCTACATAATATTGTGAATATTAAAATACCATCTGGTAGAAATACTCAGAGATGCATGACCATATGCAAGTGTTACCTCTCTTGGTACAGAAGCAGTTGGTTATTCTAATGTGATTAATAAATGTACCGTATAATTTAAATGCACAATGTGGAATTAAGGCATCTTCCTGTGGTGTAAAATTTATCATTTATCCGACAGAGATCGTCATATATGTTAATTGTTCAGGGCGGCATTTATGTTTCCTAGTTAGATATTTTAGCCTAAATGTATAATGAATAACTATATATAGGTAAAACATAAAATAGGCACAGTATGACATGCATTCTTTATTTTTCAAGACTTTTATCATTTTCAAATAATTTCACAATAAAGAATACAGCCCAGTGTAAGAAAGCCCTATAGAGGACAGCAATTAAAAAAACATGTTTTACTCCATTGAATATACTCACATGAGACTGCTCAGAAGTGTCAACAAAACCAAAATAAAGCTTTGCTATCGAAATGGTAATCATGTAAACTGTTGTCTCTGAATTGATTTCATAAAAAGTTATCCAGTATGTTTTAGGGCCTATGTTGATGGGTTTGTGTTCACGTCCATTAAGATTTTTGTTTTCTCTCACAAGTCTATAGAAATTTAAAATTTGCTTTAATCAAAAAGATGAAGGTCATTAGGAATTCAACTGCAGTTCAAATGTCCAAGTTTGGATTTCTTCAAGGCCACAAAAACCCTGGCCTGAAGTATTTTGGCAATCAGAGGCAGTACCTAGTCACGCTATCCACCTAACTGTTTTAATATTTTTTTTTTTGCTTTAGATGTGTTTTGTGTTTCTAAACAAGTCTGAACAAATTCAGGTCAGATGAAGGTTAATTGCAGGTACAGTGCACCTGTCAATGACTTTTAAATGAAGATATCAAACTGATAACTTTGACACAAGCCTGAAGCCAGTTAAAACAGAGACAAATGCCTGGAAGAATGCCATTCCCATGCCTTGCATGCTCCAGGAAGGAATGTTCTGATGGAATGTGGGAGAGAAACCATTATCCTTGGTCAGGTTTTTACTATCCTTACTGCACATGCCAGTGAATGTTTGTATTTTCTCACTAATTAAAGAGGAACTACGGTAAACTCAAAAGTTCCCCAAAACAAAAAAAAATCACTTACCTTTATTCCTGTCACTCAGTCCGGAGGTCTCTTCCAACGGGTCCTGCGTCGTCCCGGCATCCGTCTTCATGCTGGCACTCCAGGCACCGCCATCTTCGCCTCTTCCTGGCTCTTCAACCTACATCAACTGACCCAGGCGCGGGATCAGGCAATGTAGATGGGGAGGGAAATGTACGATCTCACTGAGCATGCGTGAAATCGGCAATTTTTTTCCCTTTTCACGAAAAGGCTCCTTTTACGCTTGCCCGAGATGCTCGGGCATGCATAGAAGTACCGCCCAAGAGCCTCGCGGGATGCGTGACGTAGGTATCCCGGGAGGATTTGCGCTCCTATACTTTCTTGATCGCCTAGTGGATCGAGAATTAGAGGGGTGGTACTGCATTTTTTTTTTAAAAAGGGGTGTTGCACAAACAAAACAGAGTTTTTACTTAACATAAAAAGGGTTCTCTACCTAATACAAGGGGTTCTCTGAAGAGAACCCCTTGTATTAGGTACGAAGAGAAATAAACCCAAAAAAGTTTGAAAAGTGCATAAAAAGGTGTTTTTAAAACTTTATAATATGTACTATAAAGCCATTTTTTATACCCTTCTTGTTTTCTTCTAGCCCTGATGGCCCATATGAGTATTTGCTAATAAAAGATGCTAATTGATAGCGAGGCTACTGTAATAAAGGTGATTTCTTAGAATCCAATGCATTTGTATTGAATAATATTGCCTGCTTGTCAGACCAGCAGCCAACCTAAAATATGCCCTATAGAGAAAAAAAATAGATCCTTGCTGTTTCTTTGCAAAAACTGTAATATTATAGCTAATTCAAGAAAAAAATCACCATAAGCCTGAATAAAGCACCTTCATTTAGCATGTCTATTCACAAACTGTCAAAAGGAAGTATTAAATACGAAACAAAATTGTACTGCATATAATTGTTTTTTGCCACAAAATAATAAAATAAAACACAAAATCCTAATCAACCTAAATCTTAGCAATGCTAATGTGCAGTTCTCTCCTGCTGGGCCCTTGTCATAGTGGATCACATAAAGCATGTCTTATCGCTCATTACATACATACAAGCTGTGCATATTAATCAGGGACATTTGTGTAACCATCCTTTCGCGAGATGAAAGACAATGAAAATTGATGGACTGTTTTTGTGGCCTTCTACACTTATTCATACTGAATATTGTATTTATTATTTGTTTACATGGGTTGAGATATGATCGTAGCATTCTGTTTATGCATGTTTAACAAATAAAAGCGCTGATTATGACACGCATGCTTTTCTTGGCATACACAGAGTTAATACTTTAATTATATTTCAGCTAAAAATGTTACACAAAACAAACATTACAATGAGAACAAAAAGTTCTATATTCTTGTGCCTTTACTAGGCCAGTGATAGCACAGAAGAAGTGGTAAAATTTAAAGCTAAACTCCAGGCAGATATAAAGGACACAAATCAATACTCTCTACCTATTAAAGTCAATGTTTAATCTACTTAGGTTTTGCTCCCTAATCAATATGGATATATAAAGCAATTATTAAAGCACACCTAAACTCAACATTTTCACTTTACATAAAAAAGTAGATTTTTGTATGTGCAACACCCTGTGGGGATCAAGACAGAATGGGAGCGCAGGTCCTCCCAGGATATCCATGTTACGCATCCCAGGAGGCTCAGGCGCAAAAGGGGCATTTTTTCCACTATGGGTAATTTTTCCCCCTTTATAGTGGGCTACGTCATCCGATCTCACATCTGTGCAGTGCGAGATTGGACGACGTAGCAAAAAGGCAAGAGGAAGACAGAAGAGAAGACTGAAGATGGCTGTGCATGGCTCTTCATCCATGCTGTGACGGAATTCTAGGACATTGCGGACCTGATGGAAAGAAGGACCAGATAGGATAGAGCAGAGTAACAGTAGTGAGTTCATCAGCATGCTGCTTTGTTATATACTCTCTGGTCACAAGGTATACACCACACGATTTTTACTTAATGACATTTTCAATCAATATTACCTTCATAACTAACTTGTGATTGACTATACGGTATGTATTTAATGTATCATGGAATATCTGAATGGTATTATGAACATTTTCATTATCTTATTTAATTAAAATATTGATTCTGACACAAAGTGGGTTGCTTTCAATATATTGGTTAACCAATTAAAAAAATTAACATTCAAGGTCAATACTAAATACAATCACATTGGTCAAATTGATCATCTTCATTGATGAAATATTAAATAATGCATAGCTTAAATCTCAGAATTGAACAGACAGAAATACAAAATAATTAGCAGGTAGAACAGCTTACCTATAAATTATGTTATACTGTCACTTACCATGTTAATAACTGATGACTACCAAGAATAGTAATGATACTAAATCAATGACCTTGTTTGTACACCATGGCTTAAGACACAATTAAGTTGCTGCATTGGATTTAAGTTAAAGTCTATAGTAAACTGTGATCACAAGTGATCAAGGGAATAGGAGACATAATGCTGAGAGACTGGTTATTCTCTTCTGAATATTAATGAGTAACAAGGTATTTTTTTTTATTAAAGACAATTACATTTAAGGAGAAATAGGTGACCTCAAAAGCATACCTGTTCTTAACTATATTATATATACTACTATTTATTATTATCAATATTAGTTATTATTAATATTATTAATAAACAGGATTTATATAGCTCCAACATATTATGCAGCGCTGTACATTAAATAGGGGTTGCAAATGACAGACTAATACCGACAGTTATACAGGAGGGGAGGACCCTGCCCCGAAGAGCTTACAATCTAGGAGATGGGGAATAACAACATCTTAACTGGAGTTATTCCTTTTTCAGATGTTGTAAACAATTCAGTTAGAGCATTGACCTGTACCTGCATTGGGCGTACCCCACCAAGGATCAAAAAGATCTATGAGCCACCTAGGCTAGAGAAAGGTGGAAATAATTACTTTATGAGTAATACAGCATGAAAATGCGCAGAAGGCTGTCTCCTATTGTTTTATTATGAAAACTTGTGCAGAACTGATTTTTTGTGAATACTTTTATTCATCCCCTTTTTGTTTTGTTAAGCAAGTCTTATCTAATTGTACATGTTGTTCAAAAATCATATGCCCGACTATTTTTGTATTGCTTGTTTGAATATGCCCTTTTTCAGTTGTGTATAATGTTCATTTGGAATATTATCTGCGTAAATATGGGTATTATATCACCCTATCAATGCACGTATACGTTCACTAAATGAAAGTTCATGCACAAATGATAGCTAGTCACTCAAACAGTTTAATTAAGAAAACAAGGTGAAACATAACATGCACAGTAATATTGGTTGATATTGAGATATAAGAACTTCAATCAGTACAATATACAGTATATAAAAATAAGGTTATTAGTAGGAAACCCCTGTAATAATCTAATAATGCTTAGTACACAATACAGTAATTACAAAATGGCAAAGTAATGAAAAAATACTATAGACACCCATAAGACTACAATCAGGAATATCTTATAGCTACCTGCTAAGAGATTATTGGGTACCTCAGGAGCCTACTTCCTTCAGAAGAGGACTCCATACCAGCTTACCTAAAGAGACCCCCAGGAGACAAGGAGAGCAAGCCCAAGCAAGCAAGCAAGAGATCTAAATTCTTTTAGTTCCCATTTTTATACAGTTAATTCCTATTAGGTATCCTTGGGGCTCTTGGATTGGTTAGTGGGTGTGTTCTGTACGATGACCATCGGTTGACATAAAATTGGGATTGGTTATTGTAATTTGATGGACCTCCCAGCTAAATTTGATATGTGAATCTGGAATCTGAGTTTAGGGGTCAACAAGAGGTCCAGCTGGGTCATCTCCCCAACCCACCTGTCCAGTTCAGCATCCATCTTCTGCTAACTCAGACTTGATGGATTTATTACCTCTAGAGGGTCCACTGGTAACCAGTTTGTTATGGTAACTAGATCTTGTGTACTGGCATGTTTATTATCTGTTTTGTTTATTGTTTCTTGTTTGAGGTTCTTTGATAACCACTGATTAGACATCCCCTAGGTGACCCAGATGGCCAGTACAAAGAAAAACAGGTTCCATGTTTAAACACAACGTTCCTACTCCTATACACATACATTATATATACATTTATATCTATCCACATATGTCTATAAATATCTATACACAATCTTAAGGTGCAACAGACCCCCACTTGTGGCTATCAAATTATTAGCCACACCTAAGACAACGATTGTTTATGTCTGGACTCCATTCGTCATTCTCAGTTTTTCAGTTATTTGCATATGCAATAAAACTTTCTTTGAAAAGATAGAATTAAGTTTCTGATATGTTTAAAAGAGAAAGGCAACTTAGGTAGTTCCCCGCAGTTTATTGAGCTTTCTTAAACAGTCCATAATTTTCATGATTGTGGTAGAAAAGTCCAATAATATAGATTTATAAGATTTATGCCCAAGCAATCCATCGATCAAGTCCATCATAGGCATGGGCACTCTGTGCCTTTACTTGAGGTATTTCTTGATTGCAGACACTCACAGCTGTAGGTTGGTAGGCATTGGAATCCGCCTGTCCCCTAAGGATACTCAGGGCACATGCATTAACATAGACACATGTCACTTCCAGGAGAAGCCTTTGTCAGGCCTATTGGGCATTTCAAAAACTTATGTCAATAATACTTTGAGTACTCAGAATTATTGTTGTAAATGATAAATTATACTAAGATGTAATACTGAGACCTGTCACATTGATTTTACTATATTATCCATATATCTGTATTACCAGATACACTACCTGTAGCCATTACCACATCATCAGACTACACACATTTCATCAGTCTGCACAGTATGCCTGCCAATCCCTTTGCATGCCTTCTGCTGTGCAGTGCGATGTGACCAATCCTCCCCATCTATGCTGTATCAGCAATATGGACAGTGTACCGGAATATGTGTCTAGCTTGGCCGGATCCTGAGCTGGGGATTGACCATTGCCTTATGAAACAAACACCTTATAAGAATATGCGTCCAGCTTGGAAGAGTCCCAGACTGGGGACTGACTATTACTGTGTGCTGCAGACCGCAATAGTGCACATACTTCATGGCATGGGCACTCAGATACACAGACTTCTCCTGTTCCACTGGGAGAGGTCACATTGATAGGCAATTGCAAGGAAGCAAAACAAGTTCATCCAGAAGCAGACATGGAAACAAATCCAGAAAAGTGTGTCTCAGGAAGATGTCCTCAGTGGGAGGCTAGCCTCAGGCAATGGTAGCCTAAGTGCAATGGTACTGATTTATATTACTCACTATTCACTAAGGTCTCATCGGTCTAAGTATATCTGTACACATAAACAAGTCAAATCCGTTTAACTCAGTATCTATAACCAATATGGCACATAATAGAACTGCACTGGGAAGTTGCTCATAAACAATACTCAAACAATAAAAGTGTGAAGAACTGAAACACCCATTATGACAACCTGGTAATATTTCCTATTGTGGGGTAACTCTGATTACAGGTATGACCAATGTAAGGGGATCTTCTTAGATAATGAAAAAAATTATCAATATCAGGTGTGAACAAAGTCAGGGGACCTTCTCAGATTATGGGAGAATATTATTAATATTACGTACACCTATCCTCCCCCCCTTGAGTAACTTCCAGTAAACACACCTCCCCCTTTGAGTAAATCCCAGACAAAGGAATATGGATCAGATATAAAATAAAGTAAATTGAACTGTGTGCTTTTGTCAGAGACATTCTGACCAAACAAGCAATAAGGTAAAAATTCCAAAAACTTTAGCACACAGGAAAAAAAGTTATATTGATTTAATACTTCCTTAACTTCCTTTCTTAACCCATTTACCTTTTATTGCCAAGGAGCATTGAATCTATATTTTTAACCAAAAATTAAATGTCTGTCTTTTAAAACAAACTAAAAAAAAGTTCTGGGAAAGAATGGCCTTCCATTTAAATGGTCCTTTCCTAAAGGCAGTTTCTCTAAAAAAAACTAGTAATTTGTATGTTAATGAATCACTTAACAACGTGCAAGTCAGGCCCAAAAGGGAAAAGACAACAAAAGGATACAGCTACCTAAAAACATTTTGAATTGTTTTCCAACCTAACTGCAATTATACAATTGGAGGCTTCTCCTTAAAACATACCAAAAATTAAAATGAAATGAAATATTAATATTAAAATAATAATAATTGGTATTAATAAACAGTATTAATATAGTACCAACATATTATACAGCGCTATACATTAAGTATCACTGTACAGAAAATAGACTAAAGCCAAGTACTGTGTGTTTTAGGGTCCTCTAGATTTACCTGTCCGGGTCATACCGAGATTCCAATCGTTGATCTGTATTTTTCCTACAATACAAAACTTTCAAGTTCATTATTAACACTTTACTTTCTGTTGGAGGTTCCCAACAGCTTGGTCACTTATTCCTGACCCTCTACAATTTAAAGTTTCCCTGTACTCTTTTTTAAAAGCTCTGAACTCCTCTAAGAAACTATTTACTTGAGTTTTCAGTTGGTCATTCTCAGCCTGTAAAGAATTGTTTTGTGCCTTTGTATTTTTGTGAGAGACCCCTGGCTTATGCTTATGAGGATGGGTCCCCCAACATGGTGAATACACCTCAGTATCACTTCTGTATGTTTTATATGGACGTTGGTTTATCCTCTTTTCAGTACAAAGGGACAAACAAAATATGGCAATATGGCCAAATAGTCCACAAGCATAGCATCCTATCTTGTGAAAGGCATTAAAACATTTTGTTACCCCTGACACAATGTTAGGCTGAGGACCTGGAATATGCAGAGCTTTTAATGACTGTTTAAAATACAAAGGAATGGTTTTATTAGAGTTCTGACCTTCCCTACATACACTGGATGAGGCCACTGTCCTAATATACAAACAAGGCGGACCAGTTTCATTTGCATGTGGAGGTTGTACAACTCTCTCTTTAATCTAGTGCTGTTTGTATGACTGGATGGCCTGGAACCATCTATGTATTATGCATTAGATTTCCTCATAAATATGTTTCTTGGGATTTATTAGGTGTTCACATTTTTCACAAATTACAGGATGAGCATTCTGGATGAGAAGACCCTTATATTATACATCTTCTCGGGTGGCCTTAGAGTTATTGGTTTTATAGGCTGCGCATAGTCTATTTGCATACACCTGGGGGTTTTCTTTATTCTGTTGTTTAATTTGGTATGCTACCAATATTTCCTATGGCTGAGGGGTTAATAATATTTTGCAATTCCTCTACAGTTTGACAGTAACTCCCTTTGCCCTCCTTAATAGTATCTGGCAAGGCATTCCAGGTGCGGGGTTCAATGGTTAACTGCAATACCTTCACCTGGTCACTAGGATTCCTAACTCCCAAAAGTTCACACCTCTGTTGTAAAATCGTGGCATGGGACGTAATATGCTCCTGTGCTTTAATTTTTCCATTGAACTCTACCACCCTCATGAGTGTTTTTAAAGGCTGAGTAGGGTACTCCCTGAAGTTCACTTCTTTCCCATCTGCATTTCTTTCTGTGGCTAAGCGATCTTGATCCTCACTAGGATCTTGGTCTATCACCACAGTGCCATCTCTATTTTCCTGTTGGCCTGCAATTTCACCCATGGCAACAGGAAAATGAGCATTTGGATCAGGAGATTCATGTTCCCAATAATTTTCATAACCTTCCTCTTCCCCTAATTCATTTGCACACGTTGGGGCTAAAGCTACTTGTGCTCTAATTAATTCACCTTGAGCATATCTATAATGTTTACCTTGCTCTTCATGAGAATATTTGATCATCTCATTTAAGTTGGAAGTCTTATTTAACTGGTGACATAAATCTTGGTTGGCTGTTTCCATTTTTTTTTTAATTTCTCTCTAGATCTCTGTACCAGGTCTGCTAATGTATCAATTCTGGCACTCATGGTCATGCAGGCTTCATACATACCTGCCATTGCTAGGCTTTTTAACTTTTTACAGGTTTTAGTTTGCTGGTCAAATAGTGGCACGTATGACCATTGAGACTCTTTATATTTAGCATCTGAGGCAAAATTGATGCATTTATGCTTAAGAGTATAAGCTGACACAAACCTTCCCAAACTGGATAAGGATGCCAATTCCAACAAGCCTGTACCTGGAATTTGCAAACCTAGTATATTGTAAATCTTGTTAGGTAACTGATAATACCTAATAAAGTATGAGGTGACCACTCAAAGAAACTTTAAACCAAAACCCAAAATGTATATTAAAAAATTAGGAACAAAAGACTAATGCCAAAAGGTATGCCACTCTAGGCTAAAACTGCTACCCCAACAATAGACTACAAATGGAATGCACACCTTTTGAAGAACAGAGACCTGATAGACCAAAGGGTCCTGCTCACCATAAATAGTCAATACACCGACAACAGTCTAATAAGAACAATGGTCAGCTTTACAGCAAATAGGTAACAATGGAGGGTGATATCAAGGATCACACCTCTGCAGGGAACAAAAGGGCTACAGCTACAATTATTACCGCCTAAACAGAGTAATAAAACCTAACCACTGTTAACCATAAAACAAAAATCTTAAAGTGAAATGGCTAACTGAACCATGCTCAAATTACTGTATATCA
>NC_092861.1:83283234-83289560 GCF_032062135.1 Pyxicephalus adspersus | reverse complement strand
TTTTTTTTTTTTTTTTTTTTTACTTTTTCCAGACACCAATCAATCTTATTATTAACTGTGTGCACCAACGAATGTGAACATTAACATCCACTTATCTTGGGTTTCACTGAAAACAGCACACAATAGTTCACAGATTCACAATCCAACTTCTTATAGCTTTGTAACAACAAACTTTAGTGAGGGGTTCTTGTTTCTACTAACAATTTCAACAGTTCCTACTAAGAATACATCCCAGTTAATGATCCCAAGTGTATCCTCCCCTCCCTGCTAATTTAAACCAGTTTATTAGAGATACATCCAATACACTTTTATTTTGTGATTTCTATACATATGTGGAGTATTGCAAATACAGCAAATACTCAAGCATGCAATGATGTATGGCCTCTAACCAATACCCAAGCAGCATAAAATATCACCGACAATATCACTGTGGTCTCAACTTGTCTGAATGGCTTACACAGCCTGAATTCACTTAACTCTATTTTTGCATAAAAACAAAAATAGAAGCTGTTTGAACGAACCCACTAATTTGTGTCCCTTCATGGTCGCCACTGTTGATTTGGAATATTATCTGGGTAAATATGGGTAATTTATTACCCTATCAATGTACATATATATTCACTAAATGAAGGTTCATGCACAAATGATAGCTAGTCACTCAAACAGTTTAAATAAGAAAACAAGGTGAAACATAAAATGCACAGTAATATTGGTTGATGTTGAGATATAAGAACTTCAATCAGTACAATATACAGTATATAAAAATAAGGTTATTAGTAGGAAACCCCTGTAATAATCTAATCTAAGACTACAATCAGGAATATCTTATAGCTACCTGCTAAGAGGTTAATGGATACCTCAGGAGCCTATTTATTTCAGAAGAGGACTCCATAGCAGCTTACCTAAGGAGACCCTCAGGAGACAAGGAGAGCAAGCAAGAGAGCAAGCCCGAGCAAGCAAGCAAAAGATCTAAATTCTTTTAGTTCCCATTTTTTTACAGTTAATTACTATTAGGTATCCTTGGGGCTCTTGAATTGGTTAGTGGGTGTGTTCTGTACGATGACTATCGGTTGACACACACACCACTAGATTGGGATTGGTTATTGTAATTTGATGGACCTCCCAGGTAAATTTGATATGTGAATCTGGAATCTGAGTTTAGGGGTCAACAAGAGGTCCAGCTGGGTCATCTCCCCAACCCACCTGTTGATGGATTTATTAGCCCTTGAGGGTCCTGCTGGTAATCATTTTGTTATGGTAACTAGATCTTGTGTACTGGCATGTTTTATTATCTGTTTTGTTTATTGTTCCTTGGTTGAGGTTCTTTGATAACCACTGATTGGACACCCCCTAGGTGATCCAGATGGCCAGTACAGAGGAAAACAGGTTCCATGTTTAAACCCAACATTCCTACACCTATACACATACATTATATACACATTTATATCTATCCACATATATCTATAAATATCTATAAACAATCTTGAGGTGCAACACATAAAACAAAAAGGTCTTTTGGGACTAATTAAGTATGTAAAGTAGATGTAAACCCCAAATAACCTTTGTTCAGCTAAAATTCCACTAAAGGCTAAAAATTCCACTAAACATTGCATCTTCCCCCTAAAAGAAAGCTAATTTCTTGTCTAAGTTCTATGTAATTCTCCAACATAATAAACTAAAATTTGAAAGCCAACAAAATACCCAGAAACCTGTGTTTATTTCCAAGTTTGTTATTAAAGGTTTTGTAATTGATTTGCCAATATAAATTTGTTATGTAAATGTGTTTTCTTTGAATTACTTCAGATTCACAGCACTTTTATTTATTAAATAATTCCGCAAAAGATTTCCCAATGAAAAACAAAATCTGAAAGTTTGCTTTGTGTTTGCTATTACCAAGGCATACTGATTGAAATGCAAATGTTGTGTATGAATTTTGCTGATTTTTGAATTTCCCACTGAGGAAAATTCCTACTCTTGAAAACAGTAACAATCAGAGTAGGAGACAGGTAGATGTCTGCTTCTAAGGGTTCTACTTATTATTTGTGTCATCAGATTTTCATGGGAAGCAAGGAGATACTGAGTATTCTTGTGGGACACACAAACAAGGATGTTTGTGTGTGGAAGTGTTAGTGTCCTGACATTTAAAGTAAAGATTGACAATCACCCCTGACATTAGCATTTACTAATTCAGGTGATACCCTCATTGGTGACATGGGCATTAGAAAGGATTCTGTTGCTGCTGCCACCACACAACCACCATCTTTTCTTTCTGGACAATTTCCCTGCCAGCTTTCTAAATACACATTAGGGTCTTTAGTAAAATGTGTGGCATCTGGCAACCTATTTTCACAGTGTGCAAAAGAGTTGGTAAATTGTAATAGTCAGCAATGTCAACTATCTGTATAATAGACACAAAACATTAATATGCTGACTGAGAGCCTGAAATGCAAAGTTAAATTGCAGCAATTAACTATTGTGTATTGTCACACACAGTTATAAACAATGCCAGTGCAATCACTTGACACCTGGGAAATTGTGCAGATTCACCAAATTGTTTTATTTACTTTGTTAAACAATCCGGTCAAGTTTTAAAGGTAGTTGAGTTTACATATTTTATAAACAACAAGGGAATACACACACACACATAAATACATATGCATTATTAATAAATATATATATATATATATATATATATATATATATATATATATATATATATATAAATTAGCTTATAAATAACTGTTACTGCATACATTGCATTATACAAAGAAGAACACTGTGACACTCATGCAAAACACAAAACAAGAGTTAAAAAGTAAAAAATTACTAGGAGATGTGATCATATATCATGTAAATAGTATTTAATACCACTACAGTAAATATAAAAAAAATGCATAACCACCTGGGCAGTTACCCTGAGCCTGGTTTGGGGTAAGAAAACTTGCTAAAAGCGTTTGTTTCTAAAAATAGAAATAAGCGTTACAGTGCAATCTGATTGTCATACAACATTGTATGAAAATCAGGTTGCAACTGAAAAAAAACACTTACCTTGTCCCTGCACCTCCTCCGGAGATGTCTTCTCTCTTCTGTCTTCTCCCGGCGTGTGCAGTGACGATCTCCGGGGTTTACCAGTGACGTCGCTACATGCGTCGGTGCGGGCAGGAGGTGGTGCAGGAAATTTAAATCATTTTGTATTGGATTCAATACAAAAAAGCTGTATTGAGTCCAATACAAAGAAATCTTTAAATAATATATATAATTTTATTATATATATATTATATAAGCTACTGTACAGTTACCTTACATTATACACAATTTTTTTTTTTAAAGATTTTTTTTTTGTAATGTTTTATAAATAATTATTTTTTCAAAGTTTATTACTAAATTCATTAAATTTTGGACATATTTTGGTGAGTTATGCCTAAGAATTATAGCCTACAATCAACTAAATTTCCATGCAAAAAAAGTAACATTTTTTGCATGGAAGTATGCAAAGAATTAGAACACCCGGCGTTCACGTACGCGTCCCTCGGCGATTCCTGATGATGTCAGTGCATACGCCCATCGACGGGGGTGGAAGCAGGAATTTCAAATATTTTGTATTGGATTCAATACAAAGTCCTATATCCAATCCAATACAAAATAATACAAAATATATTTATATGGTTTTGTCTATAGGTATGTGACGTTGGACTGTTTTATCACACTAGGGAGGTGTTTTAGAAAAATATTATTATTAAACAGGATTTATATAGCACCAACATGTTACGCAGCGCTGTACAATAACCTCCCTAGCGGTTCATTTCTTTCTGGATTTATATGTCAAAAAGCGGTACATTTTTTTCATGACAATTTTTTTTCATTGTAGGCCTGTAATTTTTAGGCATAACTCACCAGAATTTGTCCAAACAAGAATCTGAGTAAAATAAAGTTTGAAACACAAAATCATGTCATAATATTAATAATAATGAAATTTAATATTAAACTAAAAACACAAAAAAAACAGGTTTCTATGATTTTTCTCATAAACTGATAAACAACTAATAAACATCCCGGGTGTGATATATTTTGAAACAAGGGACATGGTCAAAAGATGGTCAGTAATCAAATGCAGAGGTCAGTAATCAAATGTATTGGCAGGTAGGCAGTGCACTGTAACAGTGTATCTCTCACTCCAACCCTCAGAAAGATACTGGCTACTTTGTATTGGATTCAATACAGTTATTTGTATTGAATCCAAAACCAAAAAATTGAATTTCCCGCTGGCCACGCCCCCAGGAACATGCACAGACGTCTCCAGTAAACTTCTCCGATGACTCATCAAGACACAGACACAGAGACACAGAGACGCTGTTGCAGAGGGAAGACAGGAAGAGAGGAGCCTGCAGGAAGATGCAATCGCTGAAGCAGAACGGAGGAGGACGCCTGCAGATAAGGTAAGTCTTTATTTATCATTTTTTTATCGCTGCTTTCCCTACCCCGAGCGTGACTCGGGGTTACCACTTTTAGCAAGTTTTTTCTACCCCGAGTCACACTCGGGGTTACCGCTAGGGAGGTTAAATAGGGGTTGCAAATGACAGACTAAAAACAGACAGTGATACAGGAGGAGAGGACCCTGCCCCGAAGAGCTTACAATCCAGTAGGTGGGGGAATTTACACACAATAGGAGGGGGATATGTAGTGGTGGGAAATAGTGATGGTTTCAAAAGACAGAAGACGATGGGTAGGCAAGTTTAAATAAATGGGTTTTGAGTGCTCTTTTAAATGAGCAGAAAGTAGGAGCAAGCCGAGTAGGACAAGGAAGACCATTGCAGAGAGTTGGGGCAGCTCTAGAGAAGTCTTGTATCCGTGCGTGTGATGAGATTATGAGTGAGGAAGTCATTAGTAGGTCGTTGGAGGTATATTGAGTAATCAATAAAATTTTTGTATTAACACTTCAGACCAGTATCTTGTGTATGTAAAATATGTAAAATATCTATCAATGGAACACCCATTCTAAACAGCAATGTATGAACAGTGTACATGGGGCTTCAGCCAGCATACTTGTACATACACATTGTGATACTCCACAAACAATAAATGCTAATGGGGTTAGTGAATCTGACAGCCAGCACACTTTCTATGGGCAAAGAATCTGTCCCTAGGCTTCTAGGTTCACACTTATGTGATTTTCTTTCTATATAAGATGTGCAGCAAAAATACCTTACAAAAGTTTTACTCAAGTACCTTTTAATTAATAAAAACACCTTTATTATTTAAGGCACATGACTGTGTAGATATCCTACATTAGGATGCTAGAGCATGTTTGCATAGCAAACCACGCTTCCCATTGTCATCCCGTGTACACTAGAGCTTGTGTTTGTATGTCCTCAGGCACAAGGAGAAATGTACAACCTGCCTATCTATACAAAACATCTACGTTTACTAAAATTAACATTTCTACCTCACCCTGCTTACTAATTATTATACCCCGGAAAAAAAGCCTTAGAAAGGGAAAATCTCCCTCCAAACAATCCTAAAACCATTATTTTTTCATCACACCCTCCATATTGTCCACCACTGTTTACGCATCTGGTCCTGTGATGGAAGCCACAATACTAAGTTTGGGTGCCAGAAGACACTGCTTAGTATTTATTTAAGTTAATGCGCTGTAAATAAATTTGGTGGATTTGGTAATGATCAATGTTAGGAGAAATGAATTTCAGGGCACAGCTTAGTTATTACAACCCAGCCCCAGAACCAGCATCTGTAATTTATGAGTACCTGTAGAACCACAGGTTATGAAATACTGGGTATTAATTGTTGTGAAAGTCCATTGGAAAGCATGTACTTTAGGTAGGATTGTATTCATACATTTTTACAACAGATAGAGAATAACAGGTACCAAAAGACTGTCTTGCAATAACTTCAGAAGCCCCAGGCTTTAGAATATTGAGTAATAAACTTTAAAAAGATGGTTGTACTTTGGCATGTACATGTATCATGTGCAATGTTATTATAACCTATCATTTGTCTGACAGTGTAACTATAAATGTCCCTAGCTATTCAGGAAGATTTTAGATTCACGGTTTCTATTCATATACTTAATATAATTCATATACTTCATTTGCCATAGTGCTATAAAGTTTTGGGACAGAAGATAGTTGTTTATTTCACATGGGTCAAAGTGTGAACTGTTCTCAAGTCACTGTGGTAAAATATACAAACTGCATTGTACGGGTATCAAATGCCACCCACCCTGTAATATTTAGGGAAAACATGTTTCATTAAGGTTAATTCACCAAAAGAAAATGCTCAGTTTAAAAAACAAGGTAAAACTATGTTAC
>NC_092861.1:83280287-83282352 GCF_032062135.1 Pyxicephalus adspersus | reverse complement strand
ATCAGTGGACTTACTGTATGCCAACTTCTGCTGGCAATGCACGCTAAGAGATTTATTCCCACAATAGCCATGGTGCTGCATGTTGGCTTAAAGCAGAAGATTCACAAAAAAATATTACTTTCTTTACCAATTACCACAAACCAAGCCCAGCACTGTCTCTGCTTCCTTCTTCTTTTCAGCATTGGACAGAACGGTTAGCGCTGCCATATTCTTTCCTCGGGTTCTTGTTTACAGCACCTGAATTTTTTTCCATTATATAAAAGGGAAAGCCATGTTACAAATGTCTTAATATGTCCACTTTAAATAAAACTCAGAAGTATAAAAACAGTTTACTGTAAGCTGGAAATAAATACTTAAACCTGACCCCATTTTTTTAGATTTAGATATAGAAGGGGTGTGTTGAAATTTCTGCCTTTGATATAATTATATGAGGAAATGGGTCATTCTCTCCTCCTATAGCTAAGTTTTTTTGTCAGTTTTCAGCATATCCAGGATTCTTGTGCTACTTCTTTCTCACATGCTCCAGCCCTGATAGATAGGGTCTACAAGACAGTAATAATAAATTAAAGTACTGTGCATTTAAAAAATATATTGAATTACTCATTAATGATTACAGAGCTGCATTCATTTCTCTCTTTTTTAGCTTCCTGGAATTTAGCTTTAGGCAATATAGATTGTAGAATGAAAACATTCAGTAAGCAGCAGTCCTGTGTGTAAAAACACCTGGTAATACCAACATATGGAGGAGACTGGCCAAGCTTATTCTTATGCATGTGACAGGTAGTTGACATTTGCTGAAATTAGCACTCTTTACAATAATGGTGTGCAGAAGAGTATCTCTGTAACACAAATAACATCAAACTTCAAAAAGAATAAGACACAGGGACAAAAGGTCAAGCCAGAGTTCATAATTGTCAGTTTAGAACAAGTTATGTCTACTACGTCTACTGCGGGCACCAAAACTAAATAACTGAAAACTAGAAAAACATTAGATGGTGTAATAGATATGTATGCAGACTGTAGGGATGAAATCAATTTGGCTTACAAAACACATCTGTAATGCACCTGGGCAAACAAACCACAACAAACTCCAGGAAACCTTTTATCAAGCTTTATTGCGCAGTCATAAAACAAGCCAAAGGTCATTCACAGAAGGTCAGTCCAATAAGGGTGGTACAGGTGGATAAGGCAAAGGCAGGTCAGGAACAATCAGGTCAGGGCAGGCAGCAGGCAAGTGTAGTCAGAAACAATCCAAAGTCAAGGCAGGCAGGGTTCAGGCAGAATCAGATATCAGACCGGGTCGCTAATGGTAATGACACAACAGAAGTAATACAAAGGTTCTTTTTAAATGGCCAGTGACCGTGCGCCACCTGGCGCCATTTGATTGGAGGATAACTGAACCCCTGCGGCCAAATGGCCGCAGGGAATTCACACTAACTATGTCTGCCTTGCCCTCGGGGGGTAAATATTTTTTTTACATCTTTATGTATTTTTATTTTATGTATTACCTTTATTGTATGTATTCATAACACTGAACTGGTACTAGTACCGCTCACTACAGCCATTATTCATTCCCAATGGGGGATTCTGCAGGTAGATGCTACATGTAGTGTCTCTCTCCAAGCAATAACGTTTCCTGGCTTGAGAAAACACTAAATGCACCATAAATCTCCTTGAGTGGGCCAATTATAGGGTGGTGAGTGCAGACATCAAAACATCACAAAGGAAAGGAGTTCCCTTGGAGTCTGATTATGTATCCCACACCATTATCTAGAGTAGTGGTCGCCAAACCAAAGAAAATTTTGGTGGTTCACAGAAAAATTTGGACATTAATTGCAATTTTTTTGTTTTAATAATAATAAAACAAAAATGATATTCTTATATTCTGAATGACAATGTTTTCCTTTATATTGCACTAAATTCACAAACTGTACTAGAGACGTAAAATCAAGGGAGGCGCAGAGTGACAGAAGTACAGTCTTAAGCTGTATGAGGCAACTGTTGCCGAGCCGTACGCTTTAGTATTGTTTCCACTGTTACAATAGTCACCCTGGCTTTGCGAATA
>NC_092861.1:83273546-83277631 GCF_032062135.1 Pyxicephalus adspersus | reverse complement strand
AGCTCATGAAAAGTGTTAACGATCTGTTTTATATAAGCCCAAGTAAGGAGACAATAACAACAAAAGGAAGAAAACAGCACCTGCAAGTATAGAATAAGTAACTTCACAGAATCATTTACTGCGTAAAATTAATACTAACATTACCATGGAATTGCACTGCGGTAGCAGTTATACTCATTTTCAAAGACATTAATAGTGTACGGAATGTGTTTATTTTTTTTTTTTTATCATAAATTTACCATTTGATGAAAAATACCAACTGTACTGCATACAAACTTATTTTGTTAGTTAAGTCAATTTACAGAACTAAGGAACACATAAACTCTAGGAGATGGAAACTAAATTACATTTCCTATTTTATCACAATCTTTCACCAGAACAATGTACCAATTTACAACCCCTGTAACCATGCTTTGGCAGTTAATTGGGCAAAGTGAAGCGCAGGCAAAGGGATATGTTAAAACAAAACCTAACAAAGTCTAATTAGGTGGCAGTTAATTGAAATATAAAAGCACGGAAACCCTTTTTAAGAAATACTGAAATTTCACTATATTTTAAGTGTTTATATGGTTTGTGGTATTTTTATACTTGTAACAAAAAATGTTTTGTATAATTGCTGCCATGGAACAGTCACTGACTTTTTTCCTACCACACACACTAGTTTGTATCCAATAGCACTGCTGAGGACTGTTGTGGTGAATATTATAGAGAAGTTGTCAGAAAGAAAAGTTAGGGTTGCAGTTTGTGAACCATGTAATAAGCAGGCCTCCCTACCCAAAGTGTGTAGACTAATATCAAACAACATGCAAAAACTGCAGTTCAAATCAAAAGGTATAAGCAACTTTTTTATCCAACCGGCATCCCGCGTTGTCCATCGCCGCGATCCCTGTCTTCTTCCTCTGGCCTTCCAGGTTTTCCACCAGGAGTTCCCAGGGACGTCGGTGTGTGTGTGTAAGTTGCCGGCGGGGCGGGAGATTCAAAATCCATTTGTATTGCATTCAATTCTGTATAGAATGCAATACATTGGATTTATATGTGTAAAATTTATTTTACAGTATATATAATAGTATGAGTATAATATTTATTTATTTTAAGTTAAAAAAAATAAAAAAACAAAAATATATATATTTTTTAATGTATTATTTTTACATGATTTTGTGTTTCAAACTTTGTTATACTCATACTATTATACTATTCTGTAAAATAGGTTTTCATGAAAAACAATGTACCACTTTTACACATATAAAACCGGAGAGAAATGTACTGCTAGGAAGGTTAAAGGTCAACTTAGGAAAGTGGGAGCTAAGAAAGCAATACATTTATCATGCTGATTTATTAAAGCTCTCCAAGGAGAGGATACACTTTCATCAGTGAAGCTGGGTGATCCACCAAACCTGGAATGGATTTCTTAAAAGTCATTGCTATTTGTTAGGAAATGTTTTCAATCCTGGACCAGATCCATTTTAGGTTTGCTGGATCACCCAGCTTCACTGATTACAGTGTATTCTCTCCACTCTCCAGCCAGAATAAGTGGGTATGGCTAAATATATGTTGTTTAATGGAGGTGCCTAAATTAAAATGATATGTGAAGCACATCTAACAACAAGACTGCCATGGCCCTGCAAACATCACATGGGACAGATTGTTTTGTAAGATATACAGCCTTAAAGTAACTGATACTGTTCACCTCACATGGCTCTTTGCTCCCCCTTTTCTGGCACACATGTCCTGGGTTTGGCTATAGTCACCTAGTTAGCCCATGCTCATTATATTTGACACTGGCTTACTAATCAGCAGGGCCAAATTTCTAAAAGCCAGTTACCATATATATTCATTAGTGTCAAATGGCTCAGGTTAGGAGAAGAAATAGGGTCAAGTAAAAAAAAAAATAATATTACTATCAAAGTACAGATGGGATCTATGCTTGCTAGCAAATGTTTTACTCAATACCTGACATTGCAGAAAAAGGATAAGAGAATACAGGATATCTTGGGAAATGTAGATATCACACCAGAAACCAGAGGGCACAATCCAAGGTTACTAACAGTAATGTATAATGCACTTATTATTTACCAAAATATTAATTAGTGTATACACATGTACTTATGAAGGGGTACTTCCCAGTTGCGGTTGCACATCAAGGGCAACTCCCTTGTGTCTGGACTGGTTTATAGACAGTTAAATAATATATACAGAATAATGGTATTTTAAGGACAAATCTCAGGTTTTACTAATATGTTCATTGTATAAATAATGTTATTTACTACGTTAGCAATAAGCTATCGCATATAACTGTTTAGCCATTCCTCTTTCAAAATATGCTTCACACTTTCTCGGGTCAGTTTATTGACACAAATGATCTTTTTGGTTATCTATAGGGGTGACATTCTTCCTCCATGCAGTCAGTGTATAAGGAATTCTTCCTACTGACCACCACACTAATGTACTGTGAGTTGGGGATATTTTTGGTATTATCAGAGGTTCCCTGTGACTTGAATGGTATTTCCAGAGTACACAAACTAACTTTACTGTTAAAGTTCATGTACTGTCACTGATCGGCGCAGGGGATCTGTGCCCTCTTCAGTGTCACCCACCTTGCACTCCCCTCCTGCCAGCAGCAACTCAGCTCAGGGATCCCACCCTATGCTCACTTTCTGGTCCAGGGCTAGTGACTCTCTGTTATTTTAACTGCCTTATCTCGAGAACTCCCTCTGGTGGTAAGTTAGGATGCCTACAGGTCACATGGCCTTCATCCATCACATGACCTTCCCTATAAAAGAAAGTGACTGGGAACAGGAAGTTGCCTGACCATGGAGTTCTTCTTGCCTCTGTTTCTAGTTGATCCTGTTTGCATTTCCTGTTTCTAATTCTCCAGTATACTGACCCCAGCTTTGCTTGACGACTCTTAATCGCTGCCTACCCTGACCTGGCCTATTCCTGTTTGCTGCCTGACCTCTGGCTTGTCTGACCACTGTTCTGTCTCATGTTCCTGTACCATGCTTTTTTCCTGCCTGTCAGCATTCACCTACCTCTGCGTGCACAGGGGACGCAACCTGGCAACAGCCTGCAGCGCAACATCCTCACCTCTAGAGGCTCTGGAGAAAACCAGGCTGTTGCTTGGACTCTGCGCCTCATGCACGTCTCTGCCAAGCAAGCTGGTGACATGGAAGGTCCACCAACCTGCCTTGTGACACCGTGACATGTAGCTGGACTTGTTTCCCGAAAGGTTATTTGTGCTTGGGGAAGACTCTGGATTCTAGACTCCAATTGATTAAGGATTATCCTTATGACCAGGCACCTTGGTGCAAATGTATGAAGTGTGATCAACACTGATGGTTTTTGATTTGAGTCCACTTTATGCAAAAGAGACAACCATGAGCAAGATTGGTTGGTAGATTTAATTTTTTAGTTTCAAAATAAATCAAGAACAGACCAGTCATGGTTGCAAAAAGCACAGAATGCTTGCAGTGTGGCATGTGCAGTTGGCTGCTCCATTTTCAAAGTACAGGACTTATTTGCAATGAGAAGGGTTCTCTAAAGTGTCTTCAGACTTTGACACTTCCAGAAGTGTCATTGTCCTGTGTTCCTTCTGCCCTCCTTTTGTAATGCAATGTTTGCACTCCTGGCTTTGTAGCACTAGGTCACAGGTTTGTATCCAACACAGGACACTATCTGCAAGGAGTTTGCAGGTTCCCCCTGTGTTTGCTTTCCCTCAAAAAATGTCCTTAGACTGTGTTAAAGACATTTGACTATGGTAGGGACATTAGACTGTGAGCCCCTTTGAGGGACAGAAAGTGACATGACTATGGAATTTGTAAAGTGCTGCCCAATTTGTTGGCGTTATATAAATACTGAGTAGTAATAATAGTTTGATCAATCTTTAAAGTTGCGCAGAACTTAAAGTAAATATTTTCTATGTTATTAAGGGACATTTTGAAGTTCTAATTGTACCCAAGCAGTAGCCTGAAAGATTTATTAGTATGGGTCATATCCCTGCCTACAGCCTCATAATAGTGTATCTAGGTTGTGAGAAAAGTCACAGCTGCCTCTGAATGCTAGTATCAGGAGATGGAAAAGGAAAAACC
>NC_092861.1:83260247-83272818 GCF_032062135.1 Pyxicephalus adspersus | reverse complement strand
TGACATCTGTTCTGGGCTTATATTTCATTTCCTGTTCTCATTCTTACACATTTATGACATTAATGAAGAAACTTACAGAGATAGAAACAGCAATAAAAACAAGGTCGATAGGCCCATGGGACTCTTCATGTAACAGAGCTCAGGTCTATCAGCCACTAGAGGAGTAACTTCACCACTCCTCAAAACTACCCCACATTGGAAATTTGCATGTCAAAAGCAAAGCTGAAATGAATGTCGGTTGGGGCTACAATCAAGCAAACTACACAGATAAAATGATTGAACACCAAGGATCCATTTCAGGTTAATGTTGTGTCAACCCTACAATGTAACTTGCAGCCCAGACCATCTTTAGCAAAACCTACTGTGCTTCTGCACACATCCCTGGTGCCCCAGTCTCTTCATGTGAATTCGTTAATATTGGTTTGTGGTCTATTGACACCATTTTCTAGGCTTAACAAAACTAGATAACTAATTTAACTTTTTTTCATTTTTTTAAAACAGTTAATCCCCTGTTTTATAATTTTTAACTTTGCTGTTACTTTCTGTGTCCACTAGAAAACAGTAACTCACAGAGCTGAAAAATGACTGAATCGTAAATGATTGGCCTATTGCATATGTCATTTGTTAAAAGTTCTGGATATCCTATTAGAATACTTTTACCAATAAATATTTATTAATATTCAATATCCTGTACCACTCTGACAACAGTCAATAATGTATATTGATCATATGTTTATGTGTTATTTACTACTCCAGATAAAAGGGAAACCTTTAAATTCTTAACAAGTTAACTTTTTATGAAATAAGAATCTGAATACAATTTAATCCTGACTTGTTCTGTTTTTGACACATTCCTTCTTTCACACCCAGTATCTGCTTGAGGGTTAGATAAATTACATTACAGGTTCTGACCTGCTGATTTTCTGTGTGCACTAAAGTGTTTTCCACACACTTCCATCGTCCTAAAAGTTAAAGCAGATAGCCATACAATTAGACTCAGCATAGGAAAAAAGGAGAAAAAAAGCTTCTGATAAAAAGTGAGCTAATAACATATGCAAAAGATAAGCTTTCTAAAGGGGGACCTCCACCTCCACTTGCCATGGATAAGAAAAACAAATTTTATGTTTTGGCAGCCAGAAAAAGTACCTGGATGCACATTGCAATGGAAATGATATTTTTATACCTTTATGACATAAAACAACTTATCTGGAATATGCATTATACATCAAGTCCAATTGTAGTCAAGTACTATTGTGATTTAAAAGCTTCAGAACAGTGTCTGACCATTGTTGTTACAGTTTTTGCGAAGATCAAAGAAGTAACCTTTGATTTGCATATTACATCAGTTACAGCAGTCTTTCAACTAAAAACAACATTTTAAGATTTATATGAAATGCTTTCTCATGTAACCCAATATTAACCAATAGTTAATTCTGATCAGATCTAACTCCTTCCCACCCTGCTCACCATAGCAGTTATTATTACTTTTAAGTACTTTTACTTTTTTAGTATTTTAATTATTTTTTTACTTTTTACACTGTACTGTTACATAAAATTACAAAAATATGCAAAATTAAATGAAAGCCTTTATCATATCTGTATTATTTAATCTGGGGCAATACTTCATCATCAAAAGATGAATTACTTAAAAGTGAACAGATACTTTGGGGGTGATGAAAAGAATGTGTATACATTTCTTACTCTGAGAATCCCACCCCTACCCCAGGTACCAGCCCAAAATTCTAGACCACTGTGCGAAAGCAGCAATCAGAAACCCCTATGCTAGAGCTCTGTGATCAGCAAAGATTTTGTTCCCCTGGTGATCTGAGAACTAAAAAAGTTCTGTTTCAGTGGTGCAAATTAGACCACTGCAGAGGGACCACTGCTTGTATGCAATGGTTCTCCTCTACAACCTTATACTGTACCTGTGTTTGAGAAATTGGGCTGACATTGGGGATGATTACCAACAAATATCACACTTTAACATTTACAAAAATATGAATGTTTACATTTTACTCGAAATTTACTGACAATTGTGCATAATATTATTGAGTATGGAGTTTCTATTTAAATGGGTGTTTATTTCAGCATTGTGCTATTGACTGCATGCTTATATGAAGAAAGTAAACACATAAATACATTGCCTAGGTCAGTCCTAAAGCTGTTTCTGAAGATCCAAATTAAGTCTTCAAAAAATCAATTTCGATGAAATATATAGCAGGGCTTTATCAGTTTCTTTGAACCTACATTATTGAGCAACAAGGGAAAACATTTGACAGGTTGTAAAGTATTAATTAACAGTGCTGAATTATAAAATAATAGAAACATCGAACTGTAATGATATATACAAGGGATTTGCAGATGAAATCTAGATTTATGATTTATCTTTTTTTAGTAGGTTGCCACTTGTGTCCATCTCTTCTAGAAGGCTCAGGGGATTTTTATTGATTTTGTGTCACATTAAAAATGGAGCAATTTAAAACGTACATTTCTTGTTATTCTATTAGCAAGCCAGAAACCTACAAAAAAGTTAAGGAAGCTCCAGTCCCTTTCTTAGCTCACTATACTACCCCAGTCATATAATTATGCATCCACCCTGTAGACATTGACAATTTGAAGAGCACTTGGGGGAGCTTTATAAATTCTGCTCTTTAGTAAAGCAGTGTTATACAGGATCCATTTGAGATTTGAGGAAGATTCATGGTAACCTAAAGAAATTTTGCATATTACGGAACTGTGGCAAAAACCATGATGTTTGCTAGTAGAGGCAAAACATACCACGAGCAACCACATTTGCACAATTTACAGCCACAAAACCATGTGGCCAGAAGCAACTCAACATCTAAGGGCTCCAAGCCTTAAGGTGCCACAGTTGCAGCTGTGTGCAGACAAGTTCCCAACCTCTCCTATTCACTTGAATAGAAGAGGTTGGAATACAGGTGAACCTGCAGCAAAACACTGTGGGTTTGCAATTGCCATTTTCTGTCTCATTTCCATAAATTCATCTGTTGAAGATCTGTGCAAATCTATCTCAGTTGGCTGTCCACCTTTATAACCAGAGGTCATAAATACTCTCTGGATGAATACAGTTTGTAGCTTAATTCACCCAGAAAACAAGCCAAAAGGGGGTCATTTAGGATTTCTTACCAGTTTACTATGACATCTTATATCTTTTAAAATAAGACAAGATATTCTGTGGTGCTAGCTATCTGTTATTGGAACTACAACATTTCCTGTCAGTCAATTTCTACAGAAAAAAGTAGCAGAGGACAGAAAATATCACTCTATAATGCCCTAAGGCTTTGTTCCCAATTATTAATATAGTACAATTATATAACTTTCTTACTGTCTAACCTCTGATCAGGCAGTAAGCAGCATAGAAGCACTCTTAATTCATTAGAAATTAGAGAGAACTTGTTTTAACCTAACAATACTAAGTAAATATAAACCTAAGATAACTAAAAGACCAAAAAGGGAGCAAATAAAATAAATTAATCATTAAAATCAGACATTCACTTAAACATTCCCTAATGGAAAATCTTGCAAGACCATGTGTTTCAATGGCAGTAATTAATTTTCCACCTGGGAGTATTTCAGTGAATGTCAGATTTACTGCTTTATAAATAGACCCCTAAGTATTACCAGCTGGGGGAGGCATACAATCTGTAACTGTTTTCAAACAGCAGCAGCAGTCTTCTAGACATTGCTCTGTATGATACAAAAATGTGGATCTCGGGATTAGAAAGACAGAAATACAAAAACCTTGGAGTATTTAGCTGTTTGTCTACAGTTTAGTTTAAACTAATAAAGACAGATATTTCTTTTTGCAAACATACATTAGGTATAGTGTAGTAAGCAATGTGTAGTTTAAAAACTTTTTATTTTCCATCTTTTATTTCTCTGCCTGGTCTAAGCCAAAGAAAGGAAGAATTGTATTTGTTGTTAAGGATGACTAAAGTCCCTACAGCATCACTTACTCTATGGCAGACGGCAATGTACAGTATATGGGCACAGGGTCTGTACTATACAAATCACTACTTTCATCAGCAATGTATACATAGACTGAACAAATACAAAAAATGTGCCTTTTTATGTTGAAAGGTATACTTTACATTGTCAACAGCTGACAGGTTCATACACACATAGATTACCGGGGATAGGCATTTGCTCGAACACCCAGTAATTTATTCTTGTGCCTCAGATTCCTCTATTCTTGTAACAATGTCCCACTTCCCTTCCTCCCAATGGATTACAAGTCAGTATGGTAAATCTTCTTGACTTAAAGGCATTAGCACTTCTGCCTGCAAACACAAACCCACACCTGATATGAAATACGCAGGTATTTAGCTTACTGTTACTTTCCTTTGGGTATACCTACAGCAATCATAACAAAATGATAGCTTGCCATAGGTAAGTTTACAGATAATAAGTTTCTTCCCATAGATCCCTGAAGTAATCTTTTTAGAAAGCTCGTTTAAACTTATAATTGCATCTCTAAACATTGCTTTTGAGATAAGCTTCTTTGTAGTCACACGTGATTAATACTGATTTATGTCAATTTGCATCTGAAAATCCATCATGGCTTATTTTTGCATCTGTGAATATGGGTAGCGGAAAGCTAGTGTGTCCCTCCTTAGTGTTTCACAGGCTCTTGGAATAATAAACGTATGACTATGAATATGTGCGTGCGTGTTATTATTCCGTTCTGCTCTGCCTTATGTTGATGCTGTCGGGTCCATGGTGTATGCAGGCATTTTAATACCATGTATAAATTATGCTGAAAATAGTTCTAACATTAAACCTCTTATTTTTTATGCACATCCTAAAATATTTGACAGCCTTGTTATGAATACACTTAAAATTTACCTCTGGCTGGTAAAAAAAAATAAAAAAGAAGTTACTTGAGAAGACATTTTAGACAATAAAAATTGTCTTCAATGAGAGTAGTTTTTCAAAGGGAATTTTTAGTATATTTTTCATTGATTTTCTAGGTTAGACTTTAAAAAATAAATAAATACATTTAAAATCATTTTGGTTTTGTCATGTGAAATATTGCTGTGGGCTCCTTTTCCCCAGTGTAAGGACTTATAAAATGGTTTACAATGTTCAAAAGCTCAAGCTCAGTTTACACAAACCCTGCTAAATGAGTTAGACTAACTCGCCCTTAATTGTTGGAGGGAGAGAGAGAGACTGTCTTCTGTTTTGCTCTAACTTTAAGGCCCTAATTCAGCAATAAAATCCGCGCTCGCTGGTTGCCCGTACTTTCGTGCTTCCAGCGAGTCGGTTTTCCACGGACCGGAGTCTAGTGCGCTCATACACTCGCCTCCTCACTGCCAGCCGGATTCCTGCCTTGATAATAATGAGCAATAGGGTAATATGTGTGCCATTAGAAAGAATGATTTTTTAGGGGAACAGTGACTTTTAATGCAAGCTCGCCAGTGTAAAGCTGCCGGAGATGCGCGGCTCCGGCCGCGATCTCATTCAGTTGCTGAATTGCGTGACGGCGTACGATTTCGGATCGCGAATACGAATGCGCGAGCGAGCCTCCGATTCTGCTAAATGAATTAGGGCCTAAGTATCCACCAATAAAACCTAGATGCTAAGATTGCATCACATCCATAAGCCAACTAAGGCTTATGGGATTTTAAAGGTACATTAGTCACATAAGTAATTAAAAATGGAATATTTTATTAATTGACTATTAAATTACATAGGAAAAGAAAATTTAACTCCTTCCATATCAACACATTGAATTATGGAGGTGGATATATAATGACAAAGAGCTTGTTAGGGGGATCTTGGATCAACATTGTCAAGTAATTTTATATAGTGTTGTTTTTAAATATGAGCTTACTTCTCTCCGTATTTTGATATTTACTTATATATACTTATATATACTTGATATGATACTTATATATAAGTGACCTTCACAAGGACAAATGAACCCCAAGGAACCAAATGGCTTATAATATATATCCCACTAAATAGGGCAAGTTCATCCATCCAGCTATATGACAGGATCCCAAAGGAGAGTAAGAATAAAATGTAAGAAGCTGTTCACTATAAGATATAAGGGGAAATTACATATTATACATATATATATATATATATATATATATATATATATATATACATATAATATACATTACATATTATACCTACCAGCTGCCAACATTACAGATTATTTATGTATGATTCTCACTCTCCTAAGGGTGATAGCACAAAATGCATCAAGAAGTAAGCTCATATCTAAAAACTATTTATATATAAATTTTGAGAACTTTGATCCAAGGCCCTATAAAGAGCTTTTAGTTGTTATGTTTTCTCCTCCATGAAGTGATCTTTTTTATGTTTTTAATTACTTGTGACTTATGGAACTATTAGTTATATACCTGTAAAATCCTGTGAGCCTTAGTTGGCCAGTTATAACAAAGTGCTCCAACTTTAGAAAACTAATTATGTTTTGTCACAACAGTGCAATAAACCTGCAATACAAAAACCCTGCAATAAAAAAAAGTTTATTTGTAAGTTAGGCATTTCATATAAATTGAAAATAATAAATATAAAGCACTTCAAAAACATAATAGCATAAAACCTAACCTCAGGCTCCTCCTTCAAGTGAACCTTACCCCAAGGGTCACCTTGGTTCCCAGAAATGCAGAGACTTCCACTAATTGTATTACATTAGCACTGCTATCTACATAAATGTAGTCATATACCTTCTGGGTCAATGACATAATACTGTAACGTCCTTAGTTTTATGGGCTTTCTGAGTTCAACCCGCTGCCTATTTATTTATTTACACTCATTTTTTTTAAATAAGGCTAAATTAGGTTGACATAAAAAAATCCCTATCATTTTATTTTGTGTATGGGCAACCTGGATGATTTTGCCTTCTGTGTAATTTATGTTGCATTCTAATAAAGTGAGCTATAACCATCTCATTTTTGCAAACGTGCTACTTGTTGTTAGCTAATTACATATAGCAACCAATCAAAATGTACTAGTCTGACAAACAATAAATTCCTATTGGTTACTATAGCATGTGTATAGTACTAATCAATATCCAAAGCCAAAGTTGATTAGTGACATGACTATGGACTTTGTAGAGTGTTGTGTAATATGTTGGTTTATTATAAATGAAAAATGATAATCAAAATAATATTAATATAATTAGATCTACTTGAAAGAAAAGGTTTTCATAAGTAAATTTCTGCTTTGCCCCCAGTTGTACTTAAAAACATATATGGCACGCCTTATCTAGGATGCCATCAGGGTGGATATTTACTGTGGTCTGCTGCACACTCAAGCAGCATGGGCCATGTTAACAGTAGACTCAGCTCCCATTGAGGACAATAGGAGCCAGTGCTAGTGCACTGCTTACATATTTACATATGACTATGAGAGTCCGGGATGCAATAGGCCAAGTATAAGGCATATCCCAGATAGGAATTCCCATTTAAATTTCTAAAATACAGGTGGTGGACAAACTGTCCTTTACTTTTATGCTACAGTAGTTCTTTAAAGCAGGATAATTTTATGCACAATAAATAGATATGAGAACAAAAGAACATCCAGATACCATGCTATTCATGTGTTTTATCTGTGTTTCTGGTGCTGTCCTTCACCACTAGAGAAAACAACCCAAATTTGTAACCAGGCACCACATAACTAATACTTGCAACATATGGATTATTACAAAGCAAAGCTTTGTCCAGCAAACACAGACTTATGTAGTGAACCATTCAGAGTACGCTATTATGGAACCTTTGACCATTTGGCACATTTAGTCAGGGGTGTGCACCAAGTTCCCATCACTAATCATCTGTATGAACATACCCTTACCTACTATACTTTGAAAGAAATTGTATAAACAAGATGGTTTTTAAGAGTGCACTGAGCAAAAAAAGAAAGAAAAAAAAGACCAAAAACGAAATGACCTTAGAAATCAAACCTGATTGGTATAAATTTCTTTCCTGATGTTCCCAAGATGTTCTAAGTCAGCAGTTTTTTTTACCTAGAAGTTCATTTATGATATATTAGTACTGAGTAATTTATTAAAAAATGTTCTATGTATGTTTATGCAAAGTTAATCATGTGAAAAATTTAATTGATTGATCAATAAACTTCTAGGTAAAAAACACTGCTGACTTACAACATCTTGGGAACATCAGGAAATAAACTCATACCAATCAGGATTGATTTCTAAGGTCATATCAGCTCAAACAAATAATCTGTTGCTTGGATTTAATATTTCTGTACTTGGATGGAGGTATTTTATGGTTAATAAAAAAATTAAAAAGGGGGGTACTATCTATAAAAAAACTTTCAGAAAAATACTTGTCACAAGAAAGTTTGAAAAATATATATATTTATTTTGTTAAAGGATACAAAGAAATTTATATACCTACTACAGTTTGTCCTTCTGATGAAGCCTCTGTGGTGAAACGTGTCAAGGACAGTAGATTGGAAATTGTTATGATTGACAAATGATGTTTATATACTCCAGCAAGGAAATATGGACATTTATTAATGTTTTGTATGGTTTCACGTTTTTAAAAAAGAGTCTTTGTGTACTAGCATAAAAAAATTGTATAGAAAAATTTTTAAACAAAAATAGATACTTGTCTTTATAACCATATGATTGTAGAAGTACCACTCCAAATGTCCTCTTTGAACTTGTTACCTGCTCATCTGCCCTATGTGAGCATGGGGCATCAGTGACTCCATGGGATCCTAGGTGTGCTGGTGTTTAAGCTCCTTCACGCCAGGATACATATTAATATAAAATATTTAAATGCACAGTAGATGAGCGCTATATCAGACCTGTGGTAAAGTGTACTGCAGCACACAGATACATAAACTCTGTGCATTGTGATGTGTTTAAAAAATGCTGGAAGACCTCACATATGGACATAAAATTGCTTTTGCAAACTTCTTCACTTTGCATAATCAACAAATATTTTTATCTTACCCTTTATTAGCTCAAAGTACTATATCTATACATCTTTCTGCATATGTCAGTGCTGTACATATTGCATCTTTGCAGACACATTTCCTGCTTCTGTCACTACAGGGCTCTCTCTGCATTAGTTCCATATTGATTTTATTTCTTCAGACTTGTTGCTGGCTGTCTTACTATGATATTGATTGTGGCTCTGTGGACACATTTTCCAGTTGTCTCACTATGATACTGATTGTCGCTCTGCAAGAATGTGTCTGGTTTTCTCACTATAATGCTGATTGGTACTCTGTGGACATGTTTTTAGTTGTTTCACTTTGGCTGTGTTTAGTCTAGAGTGTCTGATACTATTTATTTGTTTTCCATGTTTGTGTTGGGGAGGTTGCAAACTAACCAGTTGTTGGGTTAGCACAAGTTTATTTAATGTCAATTATGTCTCACCAACAATAATGCTTTACCAGTATATACTGGTATATGTATACCATATATGAGGTCATCCTAATGCAGCAAAATCCTTTAACTGGTATCCTTATAAGGTAAAATACTGGTTTAAGGGATGCTCATTGGTGATCACTGGACAAACGCAGGCCATTGTTTTAGTTCCAGAGTAGTTAAAAACACAGTGCCATACCTAATTAACTAGTCTTGACCAGAACTAACTGTATGCAACATGTTTTTTGATCATCTGCCAAACCATTAATTTGAAAGACTCTTTGGATGAATGCAACTCACTTCCGCAGCTAAGTATTTTTGTTATATCTAAGTCTTTGTAACTGCATTGTTTTATCTATCTGTCATTATTATTAAATAGTATAATCTTTCAAGTCTGTGTGTTATCTCACTTTGTGCACTTCAAATTCAACCCATTAATATTTGCATAAACTGTCACAAATTATATCCATGACATAACACCAGTTGGTTGAAAAGGGGGGTAATAAATATAAGGTTCAATGTGCGGTTATATATTCACTGACTACTGCACAAGCATACATCCTCAATGACATGATCACTAATGTTTTGGTGCACATTGGTGGTGCTATATTTTATTATTATTATTATTATTATCATCTGAACTTTTAGCATCCAGGCTAAAAGAAAAGAATTGTCTGAGACCGGAAGTTAAAATAAGGGTTTATAGGACAAGAGAGGTGACACTCTTACCATATTTCTGTGAAGATGGAGACTTTGTGTACCGTTATAACATCCCTGGACTACTAGCCCATATGGGAGTACCAGAATACCGAGCAGAAGACTGGCGGCTTTTCATAGACATGAAAGTGACATATCCTTTAGAAGCATGTGAATAAGCCCACGGGAGTGTTAAATATATATTAGCTTTCTTTTTCAGTCTTGACCAGTTAAAAAGATGGAGAGGAAAATTAATATGATATAATTCCAGCAGTTATATTCTGATGTACGCCAGAAAATAGAGTTTTTTCCTGACTGCTACAAAGCATTTTCTGTTCCCCATAAATCACCTAATGATTTGTTTATAAAAAATAAGCAAAATATTGCTTTTGCAATTTGCCATTTATCACCCGGTTTTAATGAAAAAAACTTATTTGGTTTTCTATCAGTTTTATAACATTTAATATGAGATGTTGTGATGTTAAACCAAGTCTAAAAATGGTAAAAGTTAGAATGACAAAAAAACTACAAATGCAAAATGAAATGAAACCTTAGCTGGAAATGAGTTTTGAAAATTAATATATATAAATTGATGTTTTACTTATTTTTTGTCAATTTATTTTGCACCATCTGTTAGCTACAAATGGTTAATAGTATTTGCTTTCTATACAACGTTTCTTTTTTTACTTGACAAAAACAAATATATCCTAAATGTATTTTATACCCCTGAACACAATGCAAAAATCAAGAGAATATATAAATCTTAGGCGTCCCCTTTAAAATGAGTTATATCTCCAGATTTCCCCCCAATGTAAAGAATGAATTATGTCAGGTTAAGGTAAGGAAAGTTAGAATGTCTTACTAAACTGACACTACAAAAAAAGAAAGCACTGTATTATTTGAGTAGGTGCCATAATATAGTGAAAATGAGCATATAAATTGCCCCGAGCAGCATTATAAACACAGGAAACTGTCACTATCAATACTTGCCATCAAAAAATAGTGAAATAGCAAATCTAACCTTTAAGAGCTAGGTTTCTATGTGTTCTCCATACTAGCAACCCTTAAATCTGTCAGTCTGATGATGTCCCTAGCAGCATAAAATTGAAGACTTTTCCAAAAATGTCAAAGCCATTTAAAGTGAACTTTGTTTTAAAAAAGCAACAGTTGCATATTACATCAGGTCCCAACCCTACGCCAAAAAAGCGTTATGCTTGTGAAAAAATGTGTGCATCCCATATCTTCTTTACAGATTTGATAATGCCCTTTGGTATGGGGTGGGGGACCCAATGTAATATTCAGGGCTGTGGAGTCAGTACAAAAATTCAAATTTGACAATTATTCAGACTCTGAATACTCATTCTCATTTTTTTTAATAATATATCAATGTAGGGTGCCTAGGTCACCTTGGGCGACCCAGTCCCGAGTACATCAGAGAGCATTATGCAGGTGATCTGCAGGGGAAATAAGTGGAATCTTCTTTTATTGCATATTCTTCATGTGTTCGATGTGCACAACATTCTCAGTGGATTTAGAATAGATCTGCAGGGAATGTATATATAGGACATACTAGTGCTGTGAAATTCTGAATACATTACATAAACTTTAAGCACAAGCTTAATAATACATTGACTTGAATTATTTCATAATTCAAGTGTTTTAAACTCATGTGGAATTGGTTCTAGAGCTGACAATATTTACACATTTTTACATTCAGACAAACTTTAAACATATTACAACTCAAATTAAATTAAACCACCTATTCTAGTGCAGATTAAAATGATATACAAATGTCAGATTGCATAAAAGCTCAGCTGGATTTCACACCAGATAACTATTAAAGGAGGTATTATACTTGTAGCGGAGACATACTTTATTATTAATATTATCTATGAAAGAGGACATTTTAACATATTGCAATATTTCATTGCTACTAAATTTAATTAGGAGACTGTAAATGTAAGTAAATTAAATGCGCTTGTAGACCTATACTAAAAATCCCTGAAATCATGTGACCAACTGTATGGTTCCCCAGCACAGGAAGATCACACTATCTAGCCTCTTCATCACATTTCCCTAGTTCTGGGTTTCAATGTTACAAATGGATTTGACAGCTAGCAATAGCTGTTCACTATGCTATAGAATGTACTCCAAATAAATATCAAGTAATATTTATGATGTTATGTTATTGCTTGTAACCCACCAGTGAATAGATCCCAAATTGCTTTCAATAACTCATTTTTAATAACTTTATCAAATACTGCTAGTAGCCTTGTCTGCATTCATATATCATCTGCATTGTCTTCTACCTTCACCAAACCTAAATATGCAGTTCAGGTTGTGAAATGACTCATACTCTATAATAAGCCTACATCTTTCTCTGGAAAGTTCTCTGCTGCCATCATGTGTTTAGATAGTATAATGCATGCATACATTTATCTCCTGCAGATTTTTGGAAGCAGTGTGCAAACGTCAATATAT
>NC_092861.1:83189712-83258875 GCF_032062135.1 Pyxicephalus adspersus | reverse complement strand
CCACCGTACCACCCGATTCGGGTAAGCGCAGGTATCGGTGGGTGGCTTATTTGCGGGGGGGGGCCTTATTTTACATTTTTCTCTAAAAAGGGGGGGCTGTCTTATTTGATGGCCCTGCCTTATCATCGGGGAAACACGGTATGTACAGGCGGGAGAGGTATTCGACACACCATGTACATAGGCTTCTACAGGCCTCACCCCCTGCATACACACCTAGGTTTCCCTGGTCCTGGGAGGCAGACTCACACTCTCCACAGAAATAAAGGAACACATTCTATACTGGACTCGCAAAGCGTCCATAAGCGCATTTTTCTTAATGTGCCAGATCTCTTCTCCATATTTTCTGGGACTGCCCCTTTTTGAGAAATATTTGGGTAACACTTAGATCCATAGTCTAACAGAATGTCGAACCAACATATTCCAGATGAGCCGGCCTTCTTCCTCCTGCAACACAACTCAATCCCTCTGAAAACATACAAAACTTTGGTAGCTAGACACCCTATTATAGCTGCAATCCATGGTATGGAGGACCTTACTTCCAACATCCAAGGTTCTAGCAGAAAAGTCGCCAATACATGGTTTCATTGGTCACAATTTACAACAACCAATGAATACCATAGCTATTTCACCTAAATGTAGATTACTGGAGACACACGCTGCCTGTTTATCTCCTTTCTCTTGTTCTTATATAATAGATATTCCCCACCCACTTTGACGAGGTTTCCTAGGGATTAATAGGCAGATCTCAGACAGTCACATGTTTACTGTCCATTTGCCAATCTACGGAACTATTGGAGAATACTGGGGAGGACATTGATTTTAAACTATTTCATTCAAAAGATTTGTTTGAAGTACATTGTTAATAATCAAAAACTAAAGGTTTACCAACCAGTCTAAAGGCCTTTGTGTACTTGTAATAACTTTATCCCTCAGCAGATAAAGGATATAGGTACATATTTTTTTCTAGAAGATGGGTTAAATCAGAGTTATATTTACTTTAACTTGTTCATATACCTACAAACTAGTGGTCTTTTTCTTTCCAACACTGGAAAGAGGATGGGCACAGCCTATCATCACAGTCAGCACAGGCAAAGAAAGAAGATTGTGGAATTTTGGATTAAGGTTAAGCATTACTCTAAGCCTCACCCTACAAAAACCACATTAGATCCTTTATATTCCATGAGGAGAAGCTAGACATTTTTAATTTTTTATTACTTGCCAAATGTTAGGCTATATTTTTGGTTGTTAAGGCTAACTACAAAACCTTAATGGTCACGGTCCAATGCAGAATATTTAGGATTACTGCTAGGGCATCACTCCTCCACTCCTAAAAAATTAAAAGCTAACCTATAAAAAAAAGACATGATTACCAACATGTCCCACTGCCTGCACCATCAATCCGTTCACTATTTTAGGCTTTAGGAATCTTGTCTCTGATACATCTCTGAGTATTGGATGCTTAGCCCCTGCCATCACCAGTGCTTTCTACTGCTGACCCCTACATAACTACAGGATCTATTTTAGTGGTGATTTGGGTGGGGGGGGGGGGGGTGAGACGAGAAGCATAATGTGGATTAGTACAAGGTAATGGTAACGGACAATCTACCATATTTGGAATTTATTTAAGTTACCCCAAAGATAACTCCAAAGGGAGTTATCAGTAGTGTCAAAAGCAGAGGAAAGAGGGAAAGAGGGGAGGAGGAGGGAAAAGGTGCCATGTTAGAAAGCTCTGAGGAGGTTATTGGACACTTTAGTAAGGGCTGTTTGGTGGAATGGGCAGCTTGAAAGCCAGACTGGAATGGGTCAGGGAGATAGATGGTGTTCAGATATAGTGAGTCTAGGTAGGGAGGCATCTATTGAGGGTTTCTTTAGCATAGGGATAATAATAGCATGTTTAAAAGAGGAGGGGAAGATACCAGTAGAAAGGGAGATGTTGAATATTTCGGTTAGTGTGGGGGCCAGGTTGAAGGACTGGGCATGGAGTAGATCAGAGGGAATTGGGTCAAGCAGACAGGTAGTAGATGGAGATGATGAGAATAGAGAGGAGACTTCATCTGAGGTAACAGGTCTGAGGGAAGATAGTGATGATTTACAGGTGTAAGGGGTGGATATGGTTGAAGTAGCACGGTAAGCAGAGACATCATGTCTGAGTTTGAAAAATTTATCTCTGAAGTAAGTGGCTATGTCTTGGGCAGAGAAGATAGTTGTAGGGGGTGCAGGTGTGGGGTTTAGTAAGGAGTCAATTGTTGAGGCTGCATGGGTTGGAAGCTTGAGAGGAAATGACAGCAGATAAATAAAATAAAATTTTGCTTGGTGACAGTGAGTGCAGTGTTAAGGAGTTGTAGTTTGGCTCTGTAGTCAGTGAAGTCAGCGCTAAGGCCAGATTTCTTCCACTCGTGCTCAGCTGCATGAGCAGTCTTTTGTTTGATGTGATTTTTGTCCCAAGGTCAGGGGTTAGCAAGATGGGAGAAGCAGAAGGTAGCAAAGGGAACATTATCAAGAGTATTGTTGAACTGAATGGCGGCTTTAATTGGAGATGTTTTTTTTAGAGGTAGTTGGGGTTAGGGACATAAGGCAATTTAAGAGTAGGCTGTGACCAGATCTAGGATGTGGTAAAGGGGGGCAAGAATTAGATTGGTTGAAGGTGAGAACGTTATGGTCTGAAAAAGGAAATGGTGAGTTATCAAGGTGGGTGAGGTTGCAGAGTTTTGAAAATGCCAGGTCTAGAGTGTGCCCAGAAAAATGTGTGGGCCTCCAAAGCAGAGTGCAGAAGCAGAGTTAGAGTCTGAAAAGGATGTTCTTCCCTGGGTTAATAGTCAAAGCACTTATCATTGAGCACTTACAATTTGAGCACTTGACCAGGTCCCACATGACAGTGCCTGATGTTTAAATACCAAAACTTTGGGACCTGAATACGTATGGACAGTCCAATAATTCTTCCCAGATTCGGAGGGATGTGGCTAAAAATCAAAAACAAAAAAAAGCAAATCAAAACAAATTATTAATTTACTTAAGATAAGCAATTACTGTAATATAAATAAGTTTCTTGTGTGGGAAAGTGAAAAACAGTGCTAGTCATACACTGAGAGATACACTAGATACACACAAAGATATACGCTGTTAATGCTCGGTTATAAGGAACTATAGGGCACTGCAATTTCTGGCGAAAGGCGTAAATGAGGAACACATACCTGGAAATTATTATTAAATTAATCTATTAATCTTTTGTCTTATTCACAGTAGCTGAGTAAAGTGGCTCAAAACTGCCTATTGTGCATATTACAGATGTTCAACCACAAACTACAAACATATATGTTCCTTCACAAAGAACGATAAAAAAAAGGTTGATTACAGACACAGGTCATGGACATTCTACCATTAAAACAGAGGTTGACTGTGGACATTTGGCACTATTACTAATTGTACGTTTCACTAGGAGCAAGCAGGGTCCAAGAACACTTAAACCGTAAAGGAAAATTTGGTCACAAATGATAATTGGTCTACCAAACAACAGATTTATTAATCAGCTCAGATCAGATCAGCTAAAAAAACAAAACATCCCTGCAATACTGTCATAGCAGAAACTACATTAAAGTTAAAACATTTCACACTAACACACTATGAAGGAATAATAAAAAGAGTTAAACATGTGATTACACATTAATCCAATGCTCATAGACATTTTACTAGTATTACAGAGGTTGGCTGTAGAAATTTGGCACCTTCACCAACTCTACCTTTCACTAAGGGAAAGCAGGGTTGCTGTGCATTTGTCAGCAGTCAACCACCAGAAGCTAAGGATTGCATCCAAGGCATTTCCGAAATGTCCAAGCAATACTAATTTGAGTCAAAAGAATAGAAAAAAGGCTAAAACAACAGGTGTATGTTCCACAATCAGTTTCTACCTGATGTATGGAAGTAAAGAATTTCTAATACATATATCTCAGAAACAAGCCAAGACTGTAGACATTCTTGTTTAGGGGAAAATATTCATATACATGGAGGTTGCGCACACATGTCTAAGAACACTTGACCCGTAAAAGAGGATTTAGTCAAAAATAATGATTGGTGTATAAAACAACAGATTTATTAAGAGCTGCTAACAAAAAACAAAATATTCCTGCAATACTGTCATAGCAGAAACTACTCTAAAGTTAAAACATTTAACACTAACACACTATGAAGCATATATATATATATATATATATATATATATATATAAACAATATTTAAACATGCACGTTTTATACATACCTTGTAGATAAAATCGTAATGGGATGCCACTAGTTCTGTAGCTCTCTTTCTCTCTTGATCATGAGTATGATGAATGTAGCGTGTGCTTCGCATTATATTAGGAAGAATCCCAAATACTACATCATTGGGGTCTTTGGATTGACTAGGGGTGGCTCCCCTAGGTTAATTGGACAATCCACTCCCAGGTATCTATTGAATCTACAAACCAAGAGATCTCCCAGCAGGATTCTTTTGAAAAAGAATTTCAGCCAGTATCTTGTTTACATTTACCTGTACCCGTTGTGGTTCATGGTGTCATTCAATGGCCCTCCTTGGCCAAAAGTGTTAATGGAATTCGCTCTGGCTTGTTTACAAAATAACCTATGAATTTAAATGTTAATGAACCTTTCCTGAAACTTTTTCTTATGTTCTATTGTGTTTTGAGGGAAGGTGGAGCCCATGGCATATCTTGGAGGTATCAGTCTAATATATATTTAAACTAATATGTGTAAACTATATACACACAACCTGTGTATATAGCTATTTACTTGGAAAAATGAAGACATTTTCCATTAGCAGTTAAACATTATATACTTTTATGCCGTGTTTTTTTAATGCACTCTTTAATGTGTCCATAAAATAAAAGTATTCCGTACATCTGTGTGGACTGTAAAAGAAGGAACACAACAACTACTTCCTGTAAATAGTTTATATCACCCTAAAGCATTATTCAGAAACAAACACTGAAACTAGGTTTTATATCCATGAGAACAGACAAAAGGTTGACCTTTGCCAAAGCAGACCCATGGCAAAGTACTCACCCATGGCAGAACATGCCTTTTCTAACATCACTAGGTTAGAAGATACATATCAATTCCCTGATTTATTCAGTAACTCAAGCTTACAGAGTTTCCTTAAGAAAGAATATTAAGAAATGACAAAAGCCTCTAAGAAACCTTATCTTACTATCAGTACTCCTAATTAGGAAGTAACCTTCTAGAAAACTTGTGGAAAACATTGTTGATCAGTCTTAAACTGATGAAAAGTAAAATGAAATGGACAATGACAAATGACAATCAATCAAGCATTAGTTTAAATTACCAAAGGTTTATTAAAAAGTAAAACATTATATACAATAAATAAAAACAATTCCTCTGTGTGTGAAACCGTTTTACTGGCCTCTCATCTCCATTTACTCCTTCTTTCTCTTTTACTCTCATTCTGTTGAAGATACAAAATACAAATGTTTAGGTAAATTCCACATAGCACATGTTAAAAAAACTTAAAAAGCAAAAAAAAACAATGTATCAAAATACTTAAGATATGCAATCAATATGATATACATACATGTAAGTATCTAGTGTGGGAAAGTGAACAGCAGTGCTTGTGTTACTTTCACGGATACAAACAAAGGTTATAGGTTTTACATTTGATCTATGATTAAAGAAAACCTTTCCATGTATATTTTTAAATGTGTGTGTTTACACGAGGTCAGTAAAAGGTACCCCCCCCCCCACACACACACACACACACACATATGTAGGTTGTGTTTTCTACCTCGTACAAAATACACAATTGTGTTTCACTGCCCCCTTACTCAGTACAAAAGCATGGATTTGCCCTTACAACTGTGATTAAATGGGTATAGAAGTACCAATTCACAGGTATACTGATATGGGGAAGGAAAGACAGTTTTCCCGTAAAATGCTGATAATAGGGCTAAAATGACATACTCTGGTAATGTTTGGTTGTAAGGAATAAGAGGGCACAAAGATTTCTGGTGAGTGGAGTAAATGGGGAATCCATACTTGCAAACATGTTAAAACTGCATTCAGCTGACACATGAAATCAGTTACCTTTATGTTATCTTCTGCGGAAAGGTTGGTTTTGAACCTATCTCTGGAGTCCAGCCAGAATCCTTTGTCTGTCTGCATTGGAGACAATCCACTGACCAGGGCGGCGCGGATGTTGCAGTCCTGGATGTAGTGGACCGTGTCTCTAACCAGTGCGAGGCTGTCTGCAATCTGTCGCCCTGGGATTCCGCAGGTCTGATCCGGGTGGATGATCTGTCCGATAACCTTCTTTAGCCGGTTGGCCAGTACCTTGGCGAGGATCTTGTAGTCCACGTTGAGGAGACAAATGGGACTCCAGTTTCTGAGGTCACATTTCTCGTCCTTCCTCTTATACAAGATCGTAATCATGCCCTCCCTCAGCGATGGCGGCATTCTGCCCTCCACCGCCAACTCCTCGTACAGCTCGAGCAGGTCGGGGCCTACGGGATCCCACAGCGCTACGTAGAGCTCTGCTGGGAGACCGTCGCAACCCAGGGTCCTACCCCACCTAAAGGTTTTGACGGCGGAGGTCAGCTCCTCCATAGTGAGGGAAGCGTCCGTGGACGCTGCGCCTGCAGGATCGAGGGTGTTGGTGATACCTGACGGGAACCGGTTCGCAGCGTCGTCATCCGTTTCTTTGGGTGAGTAGAGGGTCCGGTAGAAGTCGCTGACCACTTCCATCACCTCTGACTTACCTTTCCGGAGTGTGCCGGTCGAGTCCCGCAGCTCGACGAGGGGTGTGTGGCCTGAGTGGAGCTTCCCCAAAAAGAGAGAATTGCACTTCTCACCTTTCTTGAGGTGCTCCACCTTGGAACGGAAGATGATGCGCCTGGCGTCCCCTAACTGGCTCTCCCACCCACGAACCGTCTACGACCAGAAGTCGGCCACAGACGAGATCGTGGACAGCGTCAAGCGTGAAACGCCCACCCCTGATCAGAATGGCTACGCCTGCTGACTTGCAGTCGCCACCCCCAGACCAGTAAGAGGGACCCTGGGTCCACTGGGAGCACAGGTGACTATCTCCTAGAGGGGGGAAGAGCAGATTCCTGCAACATGGCTATGTCTCCTGGCTGAGTATCAATGAAACTAAGTACAGTCTGCCTTCTGACGGGGTCTCTTATACTCCTTACATTGATGGAAAAGATTGATATCTTAGTCATAATGGTTTGGAGGAAGGAGACGCTTCAGTCGGAGACTGTACGACTTACACCAAGAGGGGAGCAGTTCCCTCCTCTTCTATCGTTTCCCAGAGAGCACTGTCCTCCTCCGTGGGGGGGTAATAGGCTGGGGTAGTGGGGGATGCTGTCCAGATACTCGACGACCTCTGCGAGGTCCTCGGTAAGCTGGGCAGGGGGCAGTAGGGGAGGAGTTTCCTCCTCTGGGGTTTCTGGGGGGGGGAATGGGTTGGTGGGGAGGATGGTTGGGATTGGGTTGTGGGTGGGGTGGTGGCAGGACGGGGCTTGCCGGGTTGGGGTTTGGGGCCAGGTCCAATGGGATGCCACTACTTCTGTAGCTCTCTTTCTGTCTTGATCATGAGTATGATGAATGTAGCGTGTGCTTCACTTTAAATTAAGAAGAAGAACAAATACTACATCATTGGGGTCTTTGGATTGGCTAGGGGGCGGTTCCCCTAGGTTAATTGGACAATCCACTCCCGGGTATCTATTGAATCTACAACCCAAAAGATCTCCCAGCAGGGTTCTTTTGAAAAAGATCTTCAGTATCTTGTTTACATTTACCTGTACCCCCTGTGGTTCATGGTGTCATTTAATGGCCCTCCTTGGTCAAAAGTGTTAATGGGATTCAACCTGGCTTGTTTACAAAATAACCTATGAATTTAAATGTTAATGAGCCTTTCCTGAGAGTTTTTCTTATGTTCTATTGTGATTTGAGAGAAGGTGGAGCCTGTGGCATATCTTAGAGATATCAGTCTAATATATATTTAAACTAATATGTATAAACTATATACACACAACCTGTGTATATACCTAATTACTAGGAAAATGAAGACATTTTCCATTAGCAATTAAACATTATATATTTTAAGCCATGTTTTTCTAATACATTTTTTAATGTGTCAATTAAATAAAAGTATTCCGTACATGTGTGATGGACTGTAAAAAGAAAGAACACAACAACTACTTCCTGTAAATAGTTTATTTCACCTTAAAGCATTATTCAGAAACAAACACTGAACCTAGGTTTTATATTCATGAGAGCAGACAAAAGGTTTACCTATGCCAAAGCAGACCCATGGCAAAGTACTCATGGCAGAACATGCCTTTTCTAACATCACTAGGTTAGAAGATACATATCAATTCCCTGATTAATTCAGTAACTCAAGCTAACAGAATTTTCTTAAGAAAGAATCTTAAGAAATTACAAAAGTCTCTAAGAAACCTTATCTTATTATCAGTACTCTTAATTAGGAAGTAACCTTCTAAAAAACGTGTGGAAAACATTGTTGATCAGGCTTAAATTGATGAAAAGTAAAATGAAATGGACAATGACAAATGACAATCAATCAAGCATTAGTTTAAATTACAAGGTTTATTAAAAAGTAAAACATTATATATATATATCTTGCACCTCAAGATTGTTTATGAATATGTAAATATATATATATATAACACACAGGTGATACAACAGCTGCCAGGAGACAAGACCTATTTTCCCATAACAAACAGATCACCAATATGGCCTTCAAAGGGCAGTAAATCCATCCACCTGAGGAAACAGGAGATGGAGGCGTAAGTGTACAAATGGATTGGGGTGATGACCCAGCTGGACATTTTAAGACCCCTAAACATAGATTCCAGCTGGAGATTTTTATATCAAATTTAGTTGGGAGGTCCATCAAATTACATTAACCAATCCCAATCTAGTGGGGTGTGTGCCAACTGATGGTCAGCGTACCGAACACACCCACTAACCAATCAAGGAGCGTACCGAACACACCCACTAACCAATCAAGGAGTCCCAAAGTTACCTAATTGGAATCAACTATGTAAAAATGGGAACTGAGAGAATTTAGCTCTCTTGCTTCTCTTCTCTCTTGCTTGCGCTTTGTCTCCTGAGGGTCTCCTAGGTAAGCTGGTATGGGGTCCTCTTCGGAAGGAAGTAGGCTCCTGAAGTACCCATTAACCTCTTAGCAAGTAGCTATAACACATTCTTGAATTGCATTCTTATATTGTTCAGTATATGTTGATGTTATTATTGCTATTTTATAATTACTGTATTGTGTACTAAGGAGTTACTAGATTCTTACAGGGGTTACTACTAATAACTATGTCCATGTGATACATATATGTATCATTGATTGAAGTTCCTGTGTTTTAAATATCTGACAATATTGCTGTGTATTTTGTCTTACCTTGTTTTCTTAATTAAACGGTTTGAGTGACTAGCTATTTTTTGTGCATGAACCCTTCTTTAATTGAATATCTATATGCATTGATAGGGGATATAATTTCCATATTTATGCAGATAAATAGTCCTAAATAACAGCTCAACTCTGCTTATTGTGCATATTTCAGATGATCAACCACAAAATACATACATAAATGTTCCTTCGCAAGGGATGATGGAAAGGGTCAAACATGTGATTACACAATAATCCATGGGTCATAGACATTCTACCAGTAATACAGAGGTTTGCTGTAGAAATTTGGCACCATTACCAACTGTCCCTTTCACTAGGGGAAAGCAGGGTTGCTGTGCATTTGTCAGCAGTCAACCACCACAAGTAAGGCTTGCATCCAAGGATTTGGTCACAAATAATGATTGGTGTATCAAACAACAGATTTATTAAGATCAGCTAACAAAAGCAAAATATCCCTGCAATACTGTCATAGCAGAAACTTCTCTAAAGTTAAAACATTTAACACTAACACACTATGAAGCATGTACATATATATATATATAAACAATATTTAAACATGCACATTTTATACATACCTTGTAAATAAAATCGTAATGGGATGCCACTAGTTCTGTAGCTATCTTTCTCTCTTGATCATGACTATGATGAATGTAGCGTGTGCTTCGCTTTATATTAAGAAGAATCCCAAATACTACATCATTGGGGTCTTTGGATTGGCTGGGCGCCGGTTCCCCTATATTATTTGGACAATCCACTCCCAGGTATATATTGAATCTACAACCCAAGAGATCTCCCAGCAGGGGTTGTTTTAAAAAAGATCTTCAGCCAATATCTTGTTTACATTTACCTGTACCCTCTGTGGTTCATGGTGTCATTCAGTGGCCCTCCTTGGCCAAAAGTGTTAATGGAATTCACCCTGGCTTGTTTTCAAAATAACCTATGAATTTAAATGTTAATGAGCCATTCCTGAGCGTTTTTCTTATGTTCCATTGTGTTTTGAGGGAAAGTGGAGCCCATGGCATTACTTGGAGATATCAGTCTAATATATATTTAAACTAATATGTATAAACTATATACACACAACCTGTGTATATAGCTATTTACTTGGAAAATGAAGACATTTTTCATGAGCAGTTAAACATTATATACTTTTATGCCGTGTTTTTCGAATGCATTTTTTTAATGTGTCAATAAAATAAAAGTATTCTGTACATCTGTGTGGACTATAAAAGAAGGAACACAACAACTACTTCCTGTAAATAGTTTATATCACCTTAAAGCATTATTCAGAAACAAACACTGAAACTAGGTTTTATATCCATGAGAGCAGACAAAAGGTTGACCTTTGCCAAAGCAGACCCATGGCAAAGTACTCATGGCAGAACATGCCTTTTCTAACGTCACTAAGTTAGAAGATACATATCAACTCCCTGAATAATTCAATAACTCAAGCTTACAGAATTTTCCAAAGAAATAATTTTAGGAAATGACAAAAGCCTCTAGGAAACCTTATCTTATTATCAGTACTCCTACCGTGTTTCCCCGATGATAAGGCAGGGCCATCAAAAAAGACAGCCCCCCCTTTTTAGAGAAAAATGTAAAATAAGGCCCCCCCCCTGAACCAATCTCTGGAGTCCAGTCAGAATCCTTTGTCTGTCTGCATTGGAGACAGGACGGCGTATTGTTGGCCTAAGTATTCCAAAATTGAACTCGATCTTTTTGGGTATGGACATGATTAGGCCTAGAGGAAAAAAATCGAATGGTTAAGCAACAGAATATACATGACATCACAATTCTGATAGGGGAACATCTCCAGTCTACGCATTGTTCGCAGTTTCAGAGTAAAGTGGCTCAACTCTGCTTATATTGCATATTTCAGATGTTCAACCACAAAATACATACATAAATGTTCCTTCACAAGGAATGATAAAAATGGTTAAACACGTGATTACACGTTAATCCATGGGTCATAGACATTCTACTAGTATTACAGAGGTTGGCTGTAGACATTTGGCACCATTACCATCTGTACCTTTCACTAGGGGAAAGCAGGCTTGCTGTGCATTTGTCAGCAGTCAACCACCACAAGCAAGGCTTGCATCCAAGGCTTTCCGAAATGTCTAAGCAACACTGATTTAAGTCAAAAGAATAGAAAAAAGGCTAAACAGCTGTATGTTCCACAATCAGTTTCTACCTGATGTATGAAAGTAAAGAATTTCTAATAAATATATCTCAGAAACAAGCCAAGACTGTAGACATTTTTGTTTAGGGGAAAATTTTCATATATATGGAGGTTGCGCACACATGTCTAAGAACACTTGACCTGTAAAGGAGGATTTGGTCACAAATAATAATTGGTGTATCAAACAACAGATTTATTAAGATTAACTAACAAAAGCAAAATATCCCTGGAATAGTGTCATAGTAGAAACTACTCTAAAGTTAAAAAATTTAACACTAACACACTATGAAGCATATATATATAAACAATATTTAAACATGCACGTTTTATACATACCTTGTAGATAAAATCGTAATGGGATGCCACGAGTTCTGTAGCTCTCTTTCTCTCCTGATCATGAGTATGATGAATGTAGCGTGTGCTTCGCTTTATATTAAGAAGAATCCCAAATACTACATCATTGGGGTCTTTGGATTGGCTAGGGGGCGGTTCCCCTAGGTTAATTGGACAATCCACTCCTAGGTATATATTGAATCTACAACCCAAGAGATCTCCCAGCGGGGTTCTTTTAAAAAAGATCTTCAGCCAATATCTTGTTTACATTTACCTGTACCCTCTGTGGTTCATGGTGTCATTCAATGGCCCTCCTTGGCCAAAAGTGTTAATGGAATTCGCCCTGGCTTGTTTACAAAATAACCCATGAATTTAAATGTTAATTAGCCTTTCCTGAGAGTTTTTCTTATGTTCTATTGTGTTTTGAGGGAAGATGGAGCCCATGGCATATCTTGGGGATATCAGTCTAATATATATTTAAACTAATATGTATATACCATATACACACAACCTGTGTATATAGCCTATTACTTGTAAAATGAAGACATTTTCCATGAGCAATTAAACATTAAATACTTTTATGCAGTGTTTTCTTAATGCATTTTTTAATGTATCTATAAAATAAAAGTATTCGGTACATGTGTGTGGACTGTAAAAGAAGGAACACAACAACTACTCCCTGTAAATAGTTTATATCGCCTTAAAGCATTATTCAGAAGCAAACACTGAAACTAGGTTTTATATCCATGAGAGCAGACAAAAGGTTGACCTTTGCCAAAGCAGACCCATGGCAAAGTACTCACCCATGGCAGAACATGCCTTTTCTAACATCACTAGGTTAGAAGATACATATAAATTCCCTGATTAATTCAGTAACTAAAGCTTACAGAATTTTCTTAAGAAAGAATATTAAGAAATGACAAAAGCCTCTAAGAAATCTTATCTTATCAGTACTCTTAATTAGGAAGTAACCTTCTAGAAAATTTGTGGAAAACATTGTTGATCAGTCTTAAACTGATGAAAAGTAAAATGAAATGGACAATGACAAATAACAATCAATCAAGCATTAGTTTAAATTAACAAGGTTTATTAAAAAGTAAAACATTATATACAATAAATAAAAACAATTCCTCCGTGTGTGAAACCGTTTTCCTGGCTTCTCATCTCCATTTACTCCTTCTTTCCCTTTTACTTTCATTCTGTTGAAGAAACAAAAATAAAATTTTTGGTTAAATTCCACATAGCACACGTTAAAAAAACTTAAAAAGCAAATAAAACAACGTATCAAAATACTTAAGATATGCAATCAATATGATATACATACATGCAAGTTTATAGTGTGGGAAAGTGAACAACAGTGCTTGCGTTACTTTCACAGATACACACAAAGGTTATAGGTTTTAAATATGATCTATGATTAAAGGAAACCTTTCCATGTATATTTTTTAAATGTTTGGATTTACATGAGGTCAGTAAAAGGTACCCACCACATATGTAGGTTGTGTTTTCTACCTCGTACAAAATACACAATTGTTATTCACTGCCCCCTCACTCAGTACAAAAGCATGGATTTGCCCTTACAACTGTGATTAAATGGGTATAGAAGTACCAATTCACAGGTATACTGATATGGGGAAGTAAAGACAGTTTTCCTGTAAAATGCCGATAATGGGGCTAACATGACATACTCTGGTAATGTTTAGTTGTAAGGAATAAGAGGGCACAAAAATTTCTGTTGAGTGGAGTAAATGGGGAATCCATACATGGAAACATGCTAAAACTGCATTCAGCTGACACATGAAATCAGTTACCTTTATGTTATCTTCTGCGGAAAGGATGGTTTTGAACCAATCTCTGGAGTCCAGTCAGAATCCTTTGTCTGTCTGCATTGGAGACAGGACGGCGTATTGTTGGCCTAAGTATTCCAAAATTGAACTCAGTCTTGTTGGGTATGGACATGATTAAGCCTAGAGGGAAAAAATAGGATAGTTAAGCAACAGAATATACATGACATGACAATTCTGATAGGGGAACATCTCCAGTCTACACATTGTTTGCAGTTGTATGCACTTTCCTGAGAGTTTTTCTTATGTTCTATTGTGTTTTGAGGGAAGATGGAGCCCATGGCATATCTTGGAGATATCAGTCTAATATATATTTAAAAATAATATGTATAAACTATATACACACAACCTGTGTATATAGCTATTTACTTGGAAAATGAAAACATTTTCCATGAGCAATTAAACATTATATACTTTTATGCCGTGTTCCTGTAATGCACTCCCTAATGTGTCTATAAAATAAAAGTATTCCGTGCATGTGTGTGGACTGTAAAAGAAAGAACACAACAACTACGCCCTGTAAATAGTTTATATCACCTTAAACATTATTCAGAAGCATACACTGAATCTAGGTTTTTTATCCATGAGAACAGACAAAAGGTTGACCTATGCCAAAGCAGACCCATGGCAAAGAACTCATGGCAGAACATGCCTTTTCTAACACCACTAGGTTAGAAGATACATATCAATTCCCTGATTATTCAGTAACTCAAGCTTACAGAATTTTCTTAAGAAAGAATATTAGGAAATGACAAAAGCCTCTAAGAAACCTTATCTTATTATCAATACTCTTAATTAGGAAGTAACCTTCTAGAAAACTTGTGGAAAACAAACTTGATCAGTCTTGAACTGATGAAAAGTAAAATGAAATGGATAATTACAAATGACAATCAATCAAGCATTAGATAATGCTGATAATGGAACAAATCTTTGTCAATGTTGTTATTGTTTGATTTTAAGGTATAAAAAGTGCACAATTTCTGGAGACCGCTATGAATGTGGAACCCATACATACAAGACATAATAAGATTGCATACAGTTAATAGAATGACTGTTATGTTTATTTTCATTTCCTGTGGAATGCATGGTTTTGAACTATTCTGGAGGCATAGTATCTGCATTAGACGGACAATGGTGTATTGTTGACTTTAGAACAAGCAAACCCATGTAGGCTTTGGAATTGTTCACCAAAAAAAAACTGATACCCACCTAATATTAGCTTGTCTAGTCAGTAATTAGGCAAAAACAAAGACAAGTAATATTAAAAAATGGTGGTAATTGTAGAAGACCATGCTGATAAAGGAACAATATGCTTTGTTTGCTGGTGCTGAAAGTGGCAATGAAACTTTTTAGTTGTACTCCATTTATTGTTTATTTTACAGATCATCAACCACAAAAAAACATACCCAATCCAGGTGAATTGCAGAATTTGATTTTGTGAGGTGTAACCAAATTCCTGCTTCACACTTTACACTTGTGGGTTCTAAGCAGGGGTCAGGTTTCTGATTAGGGATGAGCGAGCGAGTTTTTAAAACTCGATCCTGTGGGGAATTCAGCCATTCTCACTTACCGAAATTGTAAGCGAAAATGGCCGGTGTAAATTCGCTGATTCGCAAAGACCATGGGAACTGAACTGCAGATGAACTCTCAATAGATGAACTCCATTGAGAGTTCATCTGCAGTTCCACTGTGATCCCCAGCACTAGAGGTTAATTATCCTCCAGTGCCGAGGATTTTCTCAATTAATGCGGCCGTGGCGGCATTCATTGAGAACAGTGTGCGATCCCCAGCACTAGAGGTTAATTACCTCTAGTGCCCTGAGGATCGCAAACAAGAGGATTCCCAGGGAATCCTGTGAATCCTCTGAATCCCCTGTGAACCCTCCTGTTATACTTTCCTTGAGCTATCGATGGTTTCACGAAATTGGTAATCATGGAACCATTGAAAGATTGAGGAAATTTTTGTGAGAATGCCAGAGGCATTCTTGCTCATCCCTATTTCTGATTACTGTACTCCAGCCATATTGCGTATTACATATTACAGCTATGTGTTCTTTTGTCACTTGCCTCCCCCTCCTCCTCCACAGATATTCGGTTGTAAATTTCCAAAGCAGAACATAATTTTTTTTTACTAAATTAGTCACCATAAGTCAAATTCTCACGCAAAAATTAGGAATTATTATAAAACTGATTAAAACCTAAATGCAATAATGTAATATCTTACAGATTAACAGACATTTGATGTAGTAGCTGCAGGTATTGTAGCCTTAGTATGCTATCCTGATTTAAAGCCGACCTCATTTCAAAAGTTTTACTTTACATAAAAGGGTGGACAACCCTTTTATTTAAAGTAAAATTTTGTATTTATTTATTTATTTTTTAGGTGCAACACCTTTTAAAAAAAAAAAAAAAGTGCAGCACTTCCTCTTTCTGTCTTGATTGCCACGCAACTGGGGAGGTTCTTGGCTGCTCCTTCTGTGCATGCCCTAATCTTGGGAATGTACAGAAGGAGCCTTTTCATTAATGGAAAAATGTCATGCACAGTGAGAATCTTTTTTTTCCCATTTAAGTCACCCGATCTTGTACCTGTGCAGTACGAGATCGGGTGACACAGGGAGAAGAACCCAGAAGAAGAGTGAAGATTTCGGCACCCGACGCTTCCTTGGCGCCGGGCAAAAGACAGATACCGGGACAATGCGGGACCCAAACAAAGAAACCCCCTGACAGATAAATGGATCTGTGGTATTAAAGTTAAGTGTGTTTTTTTGTTTTGAGTTTAATTCTGCTTTAAACTAAAAAAACAACTCCTGCTCTCCTCAACATAATTACCAAAGAAGGAGGCCAATACATTCTTCAAACTTGCAGTTTAGTGTTCAGGAACTTACAGGTTTTTTTTTTTTTCTAGAATGATCAAGCCTGTGGGACTCTGTTAGACACAAGAAAATATTTCCGGATGTCCCCTATACCGAAGCAAATATTTCCTTTTTAGTTTTTGGATCAACTTTCAAACATATGTGAGATTTTAGAGACTGGGTTTATATATACTTTTATTGCTGTATCATTCAGATAGATAATGAAATTAAAAAAGAGCAGGACTTCTTAAATAAACCAAATGCTTTTCAGTGGGTCTCCTTGCCATAATCATACTTTCATGAATGTGGTAGATCTCATTAGCCTTCCAGAAAAGCATATACTTTGAAGAAAGTAATGCGTCCTTCAATGTATAAATTACCTAATAATTACATCATATAAAGCATACAAGTATGTTAGGAAAAATGGGATATGAAAATGTATGATTTAGAGAAGAAAATGACAGTAAACACAACTTACAACAGATTGACTAAAAATTGCTTACTATTTATCTATGCATTGAACAAAAATCATTTTTATCTGCACTTTCAATAAAATGCACTAGATGGCTCTAGTTCACTTTTTATTTAAAAATCTTTTGAGCATTTCATCATAAAATGTACATATTTTATTTTCATAGTTAAGTCTACATGGACTGTTTTTTTAAATGCTTATAAATCCCTTTTCCACTTTTGAGCATTTATACAAGCATTTAAAGCAACAGTTGCTAACAAATTTTAGTGGTCCACGGTTCTGGCCGGTGCGCCCCCGAGCAGTATTAGGAGAAGCACCCCACTGGTGGGGCGTGCCTGCCAGAGCCGCGAACCATGTTACCCATACAGAACGCAGGCTTAATGAAGTATGTGTCTCTGGACACAACCTGCCCACTCTCCCATCGCATTCTCAGACCTGCGATGGGAGAGCGGGCGGGTTCTGGCATGGCGTCACTCTGGGGGAAGTTTGTTCCCCTTTCACTGACACCCGGTTCTTCGCGCATTCGTGGTCCGCGGGTGCTAAAATGTTGGCGACCACTGATTTAAAGGCATCTTTAGCAAGCTTAGAAATGCATTTATGGACATTTGTAAGTGTTTTTAAAGCAGGCTTTTAAAAGCCAAATATGAAAATTATGGGTTCATGTAAGTGTTTATAAATGCTTGTAAACACTAGTTTGTTTTCAATTTAAGCATTTTTAGACACTTGTAAATGCCCCATTGTTTGTAATGGAATTGTGTATAAGCGCGTATAGCATTTACAAGCAGTTAAAAATTGTAAAACGCAGCATGGAGTGTTCTTGTTAACGTTCTAAAACAACCATAGTGAATGGGAGCACAGCTCATTGAAAGATGCCAGGAAACATATAGGAGTCTATTTATTGTGAATCCGACATCCCTTAAAAAAGCCCCTTGTGGAAAATCAATTATTGCTATAAAACATATTTATCTAGAAGATTCCCCACTAGGGAATGTTTTAGTAAATGTCAGATATACTGTTTTATAAAAAGACCACATCATGGTATTGTTTAGTTTCTTTATACAACAAATATGTAAAAGTAAAATACATATTTTTTTAATTATTTAATAAGGTTATTTTAAAATGAGCTAAAATCCATGAGCAAAAACGAGCAAAAATTTGATAAGATGTAGATTGTTTTGACAGACTTTGCATGTCTCATTTGCCACAAAACTTTTTTTGTGTCACACTTTTACATTTCTTGTGGAGCATGTATAGTGCTTGCCTATTTATGTCTGCAAGATGCACAGAATGAAGATTGGTGTTGGGACCAGTGTGCATGCCCAAGTTAACATATTCAGTGGCCGCCTAATGGTGCAAATAGAAGATGCTGTACCCAGAAAAGATGCTAGATGTGAGGATAAAGCAGCAAAAGTAAGCATGGTCCAGCCAGTGTTGGAAGTGAGCATATAATCCGGTGCAAACTTGCACACTATAGTAGGATCCAGCTTTATTTTATTAGTATTCTCAATTTTAACCATCAGTTTTAGGTTCATTTTCAAATGTCTTAATATCTTCTAATCACTTGTTAAAAAGTTGATTGTTGCTTACAGGGGTAAATAGCTTAAATTTACAGATGCAAGTGAATTCAGTTCATTTAGAACATCATCCCATCGCTATCATTTACTTCAAATGTATCCCTCTCAGATTTTATCACAGACTTAGTGTCTGAAAAAATATAAAACAATATTTTAAAAACTAAACAACATAATTACAAATAAAATAGACATAAATCCATATGGAACCCATGTAAGTAGGAGCTGTGTTAACGAAGGTTATGTTTATGGTATCAGAGCCTCTCCTTATACAGATTTTATAGAAAGCAATGGGAACAACTTTTGCAGCAGCAACAAGAATAAAGGAATAGCAGCAGCCCCTGATTCCCTTTAGCCTTGCAGCCTGATGTATTTTATCGGCATCCCCAGCACACACTCTGAGGTTGTGCACAGCTGAAGGAGATTTTAGCGGCAGATTAGTTCCTGACTCTATCCTTCACTGCTATCGGCTGCTGGGACTTTATAGGCTTTCTGCTCTCAGTCATCAGTGCCTGTTGTAGCTTTAGCTGGGCTAATATGAGCTGGGGGATCAGCAGGGGATTAGCCTGTCTCAGCCTTGGGGGGTACATCAAGCCCTTCATGCTGCTATTGGGACAGGCTTCTTGAAAATGTGTGAGGAGTGATTGCTACCAGCATTTATTTCTGTGTAGTTTATCTTTTTCAGCCTATTTTGCATCACGGAAGAGGAGAGGCCTTATTATCCCATGTGCAAGTGATAAGGATGGGAAAGTTCACCAGTCCTTCAGAATTCTAGTGCCTAAGAATGAAGAGGAGCTTTCCCCTTTCAAAAACTTGTGGACCAATACCTGGTGGAAAAACTCAAAGTGAACAAAAATGATATCCACTGCCCTATCATCTATTGGAATGGTTGATTGCAATAATCTACACAATAATCTGAAAAAAACAGCTAGAAACTTTGATGGATCGGAGTTTGTACTTTTGTACTCACAGGAGGAAGTGTTATTACCAACCCACTTTTATAACCGGTTAGTACAAGAAGCTGACATCAGAACTTTCCTCCACAATTACTGTTCCTCTGCATCTGAGCCCAAGAAAGTTTACAATGTCTGTGATCTATGGAATGGCAAAATTTAGTATAGAGTCAAACTCAAGTCTGACCCTGAGGGGAATGGAGGCTTGAAACACCCTCCCTCCTCTTTTGCCCTGGGATGGGATCGAGGTTTGCTGTTCTACCCTGGGATGCCAGTTTTTTGTAAAAAGTGTGGGTCGTATACACATACAGAAAGATCATGCACCTCAGAATTTTCTCTCTGCAAAAGATGCAACAAAAGTGGTCACGAAATTAAAAACTGTCCTGTTAAACTGCTGTGTATCCTGTGCAGGCCTGCTCATCTGTTTAAAGGGTGTCCACATTGGAGTAGGAGGTCATGGGCAGATGTCGTCTCCACTGCACCAGCAACCAAAGATCTGAGGTCAGGGGGTGTGGGTGCTGTCACTTCTCATATGGCAGAGGCAGCTGCACACCTTCAACGTGACCCAGTGTCTGAAGCCACTGCAGCACCATCTAAGTCAGAGCTGGTGGATGAGGAGGAGGAGATGAAAGCCTTACCACGCAGTCCTGAAGTTGTTCCAGATGAGGAGGCCAGACCAGTGGAGGAGTCTGCAGGGACTAACCCCCAACACCTGGACAAAGGAGGACCAGGAGTGAGTTTCGGTCCAGTTCGGACGAAGAAGAAACCACAGTTAAGCGGAGCTGCAGTGTAAAATCTGCTGCAGTTGGCGTATCGGCACAGGTTGGTGACCAGGAACCTTATTCAGATCTCATTGAGGAGTTGACCGTACTGAGTCAACAGGTTTCACCATCTGCGGCAATTCTACCTTTGACCAGTTTAGATGGGGAACCCAGTGTCCAGGACCCAGTGTCTGTATAGAGTCCTACCACTCTGAAAATGGGGTAGTTTAAAATTTGTTCCCTGAATGTCAGGGGTCTGAAAAGCTCTGTACGGAGGGCAGCAATATTTAGCTATTTAAGTAGCATTAACTGTGAAATTTTTTGTCTTCAGGAATGCAAAGAAGACCACCACCCAAATTATTAACACCTCAGACAATCCTGGACTCACCGCTCTTCAGTATGGTCGAGGAACAATGGAAATTCAGCTACAGGTATTGGTATCCTTGCAAAGGGGAACAAAGTCACCTTTTTCATCATTTATTAAGATAGTACCTGGGAGAGCTATGATGGCCACTGTGAAATTTAGGAGGAAGGAACTCAGGGTGTTTAACATCTACTGCTCCCCGAAGAAAAATGAGGGAGCTGAATTTCTTAATATCATACGGTTCTTCGTTCCAGGTTCCTCCCCTGCAATTGTTTGTGGTGATTTTAACTGCATATTACTAGCTGAAAAACATGATGGCTGATCTTGAGTTGCAGGAGGTCAGAAAAAAGTTACATCCAAATGATCCTGGTTATACATGGTCCAGCAATATAAGTAAGTCTTGCATTGACTTTTGTTTTTGCCATCGCTCTATCATTCCAGGGAAAATCACTCTCCAAAACAACTTTTTCTCAGATCATAAGTTATTGTACATTCATATAAAATTATAAGATACATCCAAGGGACCAGGGAGCTGGGGGCTAAATACCACACTTCTAGAGGATCCTGGGATCAAAACACAATACACATTAGCATACAAGTTATGGCGGAGGGACATATGCAAATTTCCCAACCTTATAAGTTGGTGGGATAACATCAAAAAGAAAATTAGGTCCTTCTTTATCCAGAAAGAAATACAGGAAGCAAGGAGGAAAGTAAAATTGTTCCAAAGCCTAAATACACAGCTCTTTATAAATACACAAACTTTTTTTAAGTTTAGCAAAAATGGCATCCCAATGGAGGAGGAAATTATTAATTTAAAAAATGAAATAGCAGAGGTCATCACTGCTAAAAGGAGACAAATTATTTACAATGCAAATGATGAAAAAAAACGAAAAATGCTCCAGATTTTTCTTTAAAAATGTAATCAGTTTAAAACAAAACATACAGAAAATCAAGAATTCAAGAGGTCACAATATCTGACATGTTAAAGAAGACTCAGAGTTTCTATTTAAAACTTCTTAGGGGAAAGGAGAAAGATCCAACCGTCACCAAGGGTTTGGAGATGCCTTGAAGCTTAAATTAGGTCATGTTGACCAACAAGTCTTTTCTGAGGACCCGGATGAAAAAGGGCTATTAGTTACCATCAAGAGCTTTACCAAAAATAAATGTCCAGGGTATGATTGTTTGCCAATTGAATTTTATCTGTCATTCTAGGATCTCCTGAAAAGTTGTTTGTGTCTGATTTTCCATCCAAGTTTTGTCATTTAACAGGCTTCCGGACTCCTGGCTATAGGGCGTCATCACTCTGATCCCTAAAAAAGATGACCTATCAAACGTGGAGAACTGGCGTCCCATCACCTTGCTTAACACGAATTAAAAACCTACTCCAAGATTCTGGTAGAGTCAAAAAAGTTGTTGATAAAGTTATCCAGTGTGATCAGGTCTGTGGGATCCCTGGTAGAATTGCACATGATGGTCTAAATTTACTGAGAGATGTGCTATGGTACTCAAATGAGAGAAAGCAACGATTGGCGTTTTTGTCCTTAGATTTCAAAAAAGCTTTTGGCAAAGTTGCAAATATCTATCTGTGGAAAGTGATGAAAAAAATGGGTTTTCCTGTTACACTAATTAACCAAATCAAAGGTCTTTACAGTGGTGCTTCTTTATCGTTGCCAATGGCAGCTTTAACATCTAAAAATTGCAACATCATGTCAAGCTATCAAAATTTTGGGAGTGGTTTTTGACCAACAGAACAACAAGCACCAAAGCTGGAGCATTGTCCAAGGAAAAATAAGCGAAAAAATTGAATTCTAGAAAAAGTATGTAAATACCATTGGAAGGTAAAGTGCTGGTTGTAAAATCAATAATTTTGCCTCCGTTACAACACCTAAGCCTTGTCTATCCACCATCGCTCTCCATAATTAAAAAAATTACTAGAAATATCTTCAAATTTTTCTGGAGCTCAACTGTTGAAAAAAAATTAAAAAGGTCAATTGTGCACAAAAGAAAGGCAAATGGGGGTAAAGATCTCCCAGATATTAAAAACTTTCTGTGGTCCAGTTTGTTCTCCCGCTGCTTCAAGTGCCTAAAATCCAAATCTAACAAATGCTCATATTTTCTCAAATATGCAGCTGGCCATGTGTTTAGGAGGAGAGCATGGTCTATTGGATGCAAACAAAATTAGGAAATTCATCAAAACAGAGGAGGAAATTGCGCGTGTACCCACTTTTACTAAAAAAAAGGTTGGCACAAATCTGGAAAAATGTGGAAGATAAATTTTTATCAAACGAATTCAAAGATATTGCTTGGCAGGGTGCAGATGAGTGTCTGCCCCTGCGTGCCTTTTAACATTGGAGGGGATTTGTGAGTTCTCCTGTATGTCCCCGGTCTGGATGTATGGTTGAGGAATCAACCCAACATCTCTTTTGCAATTGCCTGTATGCAAGGGCTGTGTGGCGGTCAGCCGGGCCTTTGCTGAACTTTTTACCAGGCCTTCAAACACTTGAGCACCAGGTTGTCATGTACGGTCCTCCTTCAGTAGAGAAGAATTAGCTACTTTGGGTTTCTATAAATTTCCTGAAATTGGTTTTATGGAAAACAAGAAACATTTTCTTGTACGAAGATCATTTCATAAATGAAAATGAGTGTATTAAGTATGCCTGAGCAAAATGTTTGATTTCTTTTTATTTGATTGCAAAAAAATTGGAAAACTAGAAGCCCAGAGAATCTGGGCAATGTATATGTGGAATACACTTGTGTAATTTATTTTTTGTGTATTTGCCAAAATATATGGGGTTTTTTTTCTTGTGAAAAAGGAAACAAAAGTTTACATACCTTGTTGTGTTTGTGAAAATGGTTTTTGGTTATGGTCAAAAATATATGTGTAAATGTTCTGTATATGTTGGAAAATGCTATGTACGTATCTGTTCAAAAGATGATCTTGGTTCTTGTTCACATGTATCTTTACCTAGGAACAGGGAAATTTTGACTTTTGTTTTACTTTTTACAAACAGACTTCACACTTTGCTTTCAGGAATGGACCTTATGTTTTTTTTTCTGCTACAAAACAGACTGATACTTTAGCCTTCGATCATAGACTTTTTTTTTTGAAAAAAATGTGCCCTAAATCTTTTAATTGAATTTGCAAATTTTATGTTTTGCTTTGGTACTTTATTGTAATTTGTGTATCTGTTTCTATTCTTTGTACACTTGGAATTTTTTTTAATTTTTTTTTGTAAATAAGCTGTTTATACTTTTCTAATAAAAATGTTAAAAGAAAAGTGTTTTGCCTGTTTCTGACCTATCGTTGGTACGCAGCCTGGACCGACCTTTTGCCTGTGACCCAGACTCTGCTTGTGTTTTGCCCTGGTGTACTTTGTCTGATGGACAGATTACACTGGGGAACGCATTTTTTTGTCCAGTTAGATCTTACACTTGTTTTTTACTAATTTTTGAGTGGTGAATCCAGAAATGACCCGTTTTTTGCTATCATATCCAATTTTTGCTATACAAGGTACCCTCCTTTTTTTGTTAAAAAACATACAAATTTTACATATAAGGAAAAAATAAATACATGAAACAAATTGTAACTTGAATGTACTGTTTATTTAAATTTCTTTTGTTCATACAAACGATTTATTGTTTCTTTATGATGTTGCACCTCAAGATTGTTTATGAATATGTAAATAGATACATACATATATATATAGGTATGTGTGCGGGGATATTATTATTAATACACTGTAGGAGATATCCCAAAAATTAGACTGTATCTAACTAGCAGTAAATAATGCAGGAATGCAATGCAGGAAGGTGGTGTTTAGACAGGAAACCTATTTTACTCGGGGCTGGATATATGGCCCTCCTGGGGGGGGTGGTGAATCCAGAAATGACCCGTTTTTTGCTATCATATCCAATTTTTGCTATACAAGGTACCCTCCTTTTTTTGTTAAAAAACATACAAATTTTACATATAAGGAAAAAATAAATACATGAAACAAATTGTAACTTGAATGTACTGTTTATTTAAATTTCTTTTGTTCATACAAACGATTTATTGTTTCTTTATGATGTTGCACCTCAAGATTGTTTATGAATATGTAAATAGATACATACATATATATATAGGTATGTGTGCGGGGATATTATTATTATTAATACACTGTAGGAGATATCCCAAAAATTAGACTGTATCTAACTAGCAGTAAATAATGCAGGAATGCAATGCAGGAAGGTGGTGTTTAGACAGGAAACCTATTTTACTCGGGGCTGGATATATGGCCCTCCTGGGGGGGGCTCCAAGTCCAGGACTTCACAGAGTAACACACAGGTGATACAACAGCTGCCAGAAAACAAGACCTATTTTCCCATAACAAACAGATCACCAATATGGCCTTCAAAGAGCAATAAATCCATCCACCTGAGGAAACAGAAGATGGAGGCGTAAGTGAACAGATGGGTTGGGGTGATGACGCAGCTGGACATTTATAGACCCCTAAACATAGATTCCAGCTGGAGATTTGTATATCAAATTTAGTTGGGAGGTCCATCAAATTACATTAACCAATCCCAATCTAGTGGGGTGTGTGCCAACCGATGGTCATCGTACAGAACACACCCACTAACCAATAAAGGAGTCCCAATGTAACCTAATTGGAATTACCTATATAAAAAGGGGAACTGAGATAATTTAGCTCTCTTGCTCTTGCTCTTGCTTCTCTTGCTCTCTTCTCTCTTGCTTGCTCTTTGTCTCCTGAGGGTCTCCCTAGGTAAGCTGTTATGGGGTCCTCTTCAGAAGGAAGTAGGCTCCTGAAGCAGCCAATAACCTCTTAGCAGGTAGCTATAACACATTCCTGAATTGCATTCGTATATTGTTCAGTATATGTTGATGTTATTATTGTTATATTGATTTAATGTATTGTGTACTAAGTAGTTACTAGATTATTCCAGGGGTTACTACTAATAACTTTATGTCCATGTGATATATGTGTAACATTGATTGAAATTCTTGTGTTTTAAATATCTGACAATATTGCTGTGTACTTTGTCTTACCTTGTTTTCTTAATTAAACTGTTTGAATGACTAGCTATTATTTGTGCATGAACCCTTCTTTAATTGAATATCTATATGCATTGATAGGGGATATAATTTCCATATTTATGCAGATAAATAGTCCTAAATAACAATGACTCTATGACATTTTTTTTACAGTAAAACATTTGAAAATGTATCGAGTAAGCTGTTAAGGTAAAAATTTAGGCTTATAGCTTTTCCTGGAGTGTTCAGTGTTAGGACAATCCCGCCGGATGCTCCAACAATAGTCAGCCATCATATGTACATCCAATCTACCCTGATACCGTCCTTCCATGACCTTCAAATTTTGGTGGAATCGTTCACCTTGCTCATTACTGACTGCACCAAGGTTTTACGGGAAGTTAGAAAGATGGCTATGCAGAAAATGCACCTTGATGCTCATATTGCAACCAAGCATTTTGTAGCTCTCCAGAGGATTCTGGACAATTTCTGTGTAATGATTTGCTTGTGTGTTTCCAAGAAAGTCCTTGACTTTGAATGATACCCAAACATTCTTTTCGAATTCTGACCTGTCCTGATGAAATGTTCATCTATGATGAGCTGACAAATCTGTGGACCATCAAACACACCGGCCTTTATTTTTTTAAATGACAAGCTAGGAAATGCCAAAATGAGGTACTTGAAACAGTCTCCTTCAGCTGGCAAAGTTTTAACAAACTGCTTCATCAGACCCAGTTTCATGTGCAGAGGCGGGAATATAATATTTTATCAACAAGTAGCTCATGTAGAATGTTTGGATCACCTGGTTTTCGGGCAGATCTTGGAGGCCAATTCCTTTCCACCCAATGCCTCTCACGAGCTCTGCTGTCCCACATGCACAGATACCAGGGATACTTGGTGTATCCGTGTTGCTGACCAAGAAGGGAGCATACCTCTGACCACACTGTCTTGCAAGTAAATTATTAGCCTATACAAATCCACGCTACAGTAATTAAAATATTAGGTAGAGAAAAAAACTGACGTGATAGAAGAAAACTAACTGCACTTTCAGAATCAGCATACCTATTTTAGTGTAAATGAGCCTAAAAATTGAAGTCAACAAAAAATGTGTTCAAAATTGTTCCCCAGTGTTATCTGTGTATGCTTTTTGCTCTGTATTCTGGACTTGTCTTTGTTGGACTCTTGATACTGCTTTATCTGTGGCCTCCTGGTCTTTTGGCAGCCCTTCCCCAGGCACCATCCCTTGCTCACTAAGTCTTGGGGGCAACCGTGTGCTGGGAAAATCAACAGTGTCCCGAGGCTTGCTATAGGTGAAGAATGCAGGGTTAGATTTGGGGACTGGTGTCTGGCTATAACCCTTTTATTTAAGGTAAACATTACCTTTTTTGATGCGGTTTATCGCCACAGCAATAAAGACAGACTGGGAGCACAGAGCCTCCTGTGATACATACATCATGCATCACAGGAGGCTTCTGGCTGCTCCTCTGCATTTTCTCGGGCACAGGCAAAAGCCCAGAGCCACTAAAAACTAAATATACTCAAGAATAACTCAAGAATCCTGTATTTGGACTACTGGGGACAATAGTTCTAATTCCATGAATTCTAAATGGTACAATCTGATCCTAAATTGCCATTTTAGGTACCCTTCTTGTATTACAAGGTCTGTTTGCTGTAAGGAATGCACGTCTATCATGGACATTGGTGGGTCAACATGGCTCTCAGTAAAATGGTTGATTGCACAGTTAAGTGCAGATTTTTTTTTTTATGAATGAAGTTTTTGAATATTCAGGGGGACAGGACAATCCCCCCAGGTCAGAAGGCACCTATGGCCATGCCTTAACTGGGACATCCTGTAAAGGTCTAAGTGTTATTAAAGATGATGTTTGACATCAGTCTGATTGATATTCATCCAAAGGCATTCATTTGGCAGGTTTCTCATTTCAAAGGATTTGTAGTTTTGTTTATCCAGTCTTGAGAGTTACACATCACTGACAGCCAGCACAGCCAACCCGGTTATATAACTTTTGTTCTCTTCTGCAGTTAAAAAATACAGATGAAATGTTTTCCATTGATACCTGCTACTTGTTGGGGATGCCAACAAGCCATTGACACAATGGGCTTGATTTATTAAAGCTCTCCAAGATTGGAGAATACAGACTATCATGTAAGAACCTGGGTGATCCAGCAAACCTGAAATGGATCTGGTCCAGGACTGAACATATTTGACAAATAATTGCAAATGATTTTAGGAAATCCATCCCAGGTTTGCAGGATCACCGAGATTCTCCAATGATAGTCTATCTTCCCCAGTCTTTGAGAGTTATTTATATTAGGTGTGATTGTCCATGGATTAAAATGGATGGCTGTACATGGTCTTTTGTATTGCTTTTTATCGAATTTCAGTGCATATTGCTCACCCTTCCCTTTTCTACTCTTTCTCAATATACCCTTTATTTTATTGTTTTCTTTCCTATATTGTCTGAAGCTTTGTATATTTTTGTTAATTTTCATAACAAAAAATGATATTGTTCCATATCCAATGTTGTATACGCCTTGTACACTTTTTTGTACCTTTTTTAATTCAACAATAAAACCTCAAGTGTAAAAAAAAATAATACAGGTAGGTCACCTGTCTGACCTGAGCCTATGACTGACACTGAAGGAGCCACAGTCTGTTTAGTGTAATGCACGCAGGTGTGGACCCACTGTGCCACTGACTGGGTATGCTCCGGAGGGGCGTAACTAAGCTGCTACCTGGTCTTCACTAGAGCCTCTGATGGTGAGGATAGGCTTGGGCCACAAGGTAGCTGCCAGGTGCCACTTCAGAGCAATCCCCAGGTCAGTGGGAGCTTGACTGGCTAAGAGGGTATGGGTCAGGAGAGGTGGCAATCAGACAAAGTCCATAAACAAGATCCGAAATCAAGGGCAGGCAGTAAACAGGCAAAAGTCCATAAACAAGATCCGAGGTCAGGGTCAGGCGGCAATCAAGCAAAAGTCCATAAAGAAGATCCGAGGTCAGGGTCAGGCGGCAAACAGGCAAAGTCCAAGAGTTCAGTAAACAAGATCCGGTACACAGCAAAGCAGACAGAAGAAGCACCTTTGCACTAGGAGTTAGACAAGCTAAAACCATGAGATTGCTCAGGCAACTTCCTGTAGTAGGAAGCGCCTTTAAATACCTGCAGAAATCCAGCCATAGGCTGTAGAAACAGAGGGCGTGTATCACCAGTGCAAGTTTCCAGCAGGAAGGTAACTCCGGCATGGAACACAGGTAGTGGAGTTACGCTACCTGCTGCCCGCGAAGTCAGTATGGCGGCAAAAGGGAAAAGAGAAGACCCAGTGCCCGTGCCCGCAATTAGGGCTAACATTTAGGTAATCTCTATGCTCCCCTTTTTCCCTTTCCCTGTCTAAGTGCTCCTGTACAGTAGAAAAAACCAAGTCAAACTTAGATATTGATACTGAATATTTTAATAAAAATGTTTAAAAATGCATAACTGTCCTCTTCATGTTTTTTAATAAATGCCTAATGCATAAATAACAACATAGAAACACATTAATTTTTGGCAAGTTTAATTGATAACATATAAATAGTATTATTAAGTGTTACTAAAATACCAAGTGTGAAATCTATTTGTGAATTTAGTTGTAGCAATTATCAACTTCATTTGATACCTAGATTTAAGTATACAAATGACTGTCTCCTCTATTCTTTCTAGAACAGCTAAATAAACCTTTACCAACATATAAGAAACCGTACACACCACAAGTATCTACTAGAAAAGACATTAATTGCATCTGTCTGCATAGCTCAGATCAGCCAGCTCTCTCTTAGGAAGTAGGGTAATTTATATGACATCTCAGGAGGAAAAGCTGGAGCCTCAAGGCAGACTTCCTACAGTTAGGGGATGCAAGCATCATTTAGGTGAGTTTTGAAGGAAATAACACTGGCATTTCTATGAACAACCACAAATCAACTCCTGGCTAATCATCCATGTTTTTCTACTTTTCAATACAGCAACCACTAATGACATAAATCATAATGACCTAGTGTGTCAATCCAGAGTTTGAATATTAGACTGTCTACAAACCTCCTAACCTACTTATACATTGAAAACATTTTCTGTTATTTTTGCTAATCTTAATGTCTTCTTTCTGGATAAAAAAAAATGTTTTTTACACTGCCTAGCAATATTGTTTTTATACATAGTCACAACACTTATGTTTTACCTTATATAAAAGAGCCTAAAATTAAAAAGAAATACAATTCAAATAGAAATTTATTGCCATAAATACTTTCCAATGTTTTGACGACAGATGTGTTTTTTAATACGTCTGGCGAAACTACAGAGATTAACAGCAACTGAAACATGTCTTTGCAAATACAGATCAAAGTCCTTACGTAAAGTTTTTAGTTAGTAGTAATTTTCCAAGCTAAGTGTATTTAACATTTCATGTCTCACATGTTATGTTTAGATTGTCCCTATGTTAGGAATCTGACAACAAATGCTCATGTGATCTTTGAATAAAAAGATGTGAAGAATGAAAAATGCAAGCAGGGAATTTCTACTTTGTATTAAAGCAACTGTCTGTTAAGAGAATGTATAGAGATTTTGTAGATGTTTTCTTTCCTTAGAATCATAAGGACTAAAAGTCATATAAACAATTGCATATTACTATTCTTTGTTACACTTTTTAGCTAGCCTTTGGAAATCTAGTCTCCTTTTAACATATACCACAATTTCATTTATTTCTTTCTTAAAAGCCCTATAAAGCTCAATGTTTTAAAAAAAGTCAGCCAGTCAGGGGAGTAAAGACAGATTATAGCAATGTTTTAGTCAGACACTTGAGGATGCAAAGCAATTGATGATGTCTGTTTTATATATATATATATATATATATATATATATATATCTTTTTAGCGTAAGCATTGTGCTTTGGTATAAATATACAAACCATATACAAAAATTAACTCTAAACTCTTGTCCAACGTCACATACCTATAGACAAAACCACATAAATATATTTTGTTCAATACAAAGTGATTTGAATTTCCAGCCCTGCCTCCCGCCCACACCGACGTCACCGGGAAACCCCAGACGCACCACTGCACACGCCGGGAGAAGACAGAAGAGAGAAGACGTGTCCGGAGGAGCTGCGGGGACAAGGTAAGTATTTTTTTTTCAGTTGTAATCCGATTGTCATACAATCTTGTATGACAATCGAATTGCACTGTAACGCGTGTTTATACTTTTAGCTACCCCGACCTTGGTTCGATTGTAGCAAGTTTACTTACCCCAAACCAAGGTCGGGCTTACCGCCTGGGTGGTTAATAAGGTTCAGAAACAATAACATTTCACTCCCAGTCTAAAGATCAAATAATAAACAAGCCATTTATGAGTACAGATTGGAATTATTTTTTATCAGCAATCTGATCCTAGATTTTTGTTCTTTTGAGAAATCAGTGAAGAACCATGAGCTTCACTTCTTATTTGTACAGTGGCAGGTCATGGTAGCACATGTTATAGCTGACACCAAACCCCACAGGAGACAAAACTTTGTGCAGTAAATCTATGCCTATCTATGACCATGCTATCACTCTTTAGTTCTCATTCCAATACATTAATAAATCAACTGTTTTATTAAAAATCTGAAGAGTATAAAGCTAACCACCCTGTCAAACTTTTCAGCATCTGGCATACTTATGTATGAGTATTTTCTGTCCTGTGCCTGTATCTCTGTTGTGAACAGAAACATAAAATGGAATTTGTAACCATTCAGTATAAGTGTGGTTGCTGGTTAAACTTTACATACCTTTCACATAATTGTTCTTAAAAAACTAGAGAAGTGTAGCATGCTATGGTGAACACTAGGTGGCACAGAAGTGTCTCTATATTGTTATTTTGGGACATGCTTTAGGAATGTGGCTGAAGCCATTTTAGTTTGCAGTAAATCAAACATTCAATTTGGATACATCAAGTAAGCTTCAGGTGTCCTTTTTCTATTTGCTAGGCACATAAAAAGTTACACAATACAACATATTTAAGGATTAGTGGAAAAAAATGCTAAGAAATCATTATCTTGGTAACTATGTCCAAGCCAGTGCCTACCCTGTCTGAATGAACGCTTGATCCACAAAAATGAAAAAAAAAAATGATAAATGTATAGGGCTTATTTGTGTACCCAGATCAGTTAGCCATGTCCGCAAGAGGCAGTATGTTGTTTGATTAAACAGGTACCAGGGCCAGATTTAACAACACAGAAGGCATGTACCTATAGGAGGCAGAAAAAGCTTTGATATAGTTACCGGTAACTAGGCATGTGCAAAATATTTCATTAAAAAATTTTTTCACGTTTTCAAGAAAAAATAGTGTTTTTTTCACATGTTTGCAAACCTTGGCAGTTAAATGCAATGCCCCATATATTTTCTTACCATTGATGTTCAGGGATGAACTATAAGAACAGGTTCCAAGTGAAAAGAAATGTAAAAAAACATGTTAGGTTTCTGTTTAAATTGCTGAAATATTTGCAGTAAAGTGTTTTTTAAAGCCAAATTTTTGGCACCAGGAGGGCCAATGGGAACATGTTCTAAATGAATGCAATATTAAGAAATAGAAAGTGCACCCTCTTTCAATTTGAAGGTTTCATGTATCAGGACATAGTAAAAAAATCCCCTGTTCCTTAGCAGGTCCTTAAATTTGGTAAATACAACTACAACATGGATTGAACATTTGATATAAAGATATCTACATGCTTAGCAAGAAAAAAAATATCTTGGGACATGTTACTTTTGGCCCCCGTGACAACTCCCCTTTCCCTTCTCGGGATTATTTTAGAAATTGCAATTAACTTGCAAATTTTAACTATGTTTTAAAGAAAACAAATGTCTCGTTATCAATATTGCTAATCAATATTGGTCACACACTATTTCCAATAACCAAAAATAAAAGTCATCTGCCTAAAGCTTGATTACATATTGTCATAATACTGATAGGGACGATAGGACATGAAACATTGTATAAATCCGATGCAATAGCGGTGCGAAAGAAGTGATCATATTGGAGAAAGAAAAGGGCCTAAAAGATTCAGAAATGGAAATCTGCCCTAATGAGTTCCTAGAACGGTCAGACAGGAAAAAATTTTACCCTAAAATGCTTACACAGGTTTTCTATTTGACTTAAAAAGCAGAACATCTCTACACTGTCCCCCTTATTCTACACTGCCCTTTATTAAATAAATGCTGCTGGATTTCTTTGATGGTTGATTTACCAGTACTTTTTGAGAAAATTTAATTTTTATTGAGTTTTTCCAAATAATAAACAACACAACAAATATAGGAAAGTATAAGAAGGTAGCCAAGAAATACAAAGAAACATTTTAACAATTTAATAATAACCAGGAACAGAAAACATACATATGACTCTTATAAAAAATTACAACATGTTACAGATTTCAAGTAGAAAGTCATATAACACAATATAATCCTTCTGGTTAAGAGGTAGCAATAAAACAGAGATGTACTTTCGATATGCTTACTGTATAAACAACAGAGAACACATCTAACGATACAATTGTCTAAACGTGAAATTTCTGGACGAATCGGGAATATAACAAATAGAAGAAAGAAGGAAGATAGGGGGAAAGGGAGAGGGTACAAAGAGGATGTAGAGACATGTATATAGTGGAAGACAGGTATATGGTAATTGATTAGATGAAGTCCCCGGTGATTTATCAGTACTTAAGGTAAGATCTGATATTAGCAATCCTTATTTTCCCTTCATATTAACACCTACCTTAAAAAATATGTCAGGCTGCATAGTGTAAGCATAGATGGTCCTTGGAAACATACAGTTACATAGTGAAGTTAAGGCACCCCTTTCTATATTGCATAATTAAGCAGAACTAAACTAATAAAAAATAATATTAATAATAACGCTCCAAAAATTCACTGATCCCTCAATTGCACTGGAGAAGTCCTCAATCAGGTCCCATGCAATCCTGGAATTCCCCTTTGTTCCGGTGCAGCGGAAGTGCCAGGCGCTGTCAGTTTCAGCCGTCTTCTTCCTTCTTCTGGCAACATCACCCATTCTCGCACTGGGGACACCCGAGATTGGGTAACATAGCCCGCTGTAAAGGGGAAAAAAAGAATACCAATCTCACTACGCATTCACAAGATCGGTATATATATATTGTTTACCATTTTAAGTAAGGTAAAATTTTTAGTTTAGGTCTGCTTTAGGCTATTTTTGTAAAATAAAAGTAGTAAATACCTAATGAAAAAAAAGTGTTAAATACAATATTACAAATGTTTATACATCCTTACATTAATTTGATTAACTTAAACCCCTAAAGCAGAACAGTCATGAAAAAAAATAAAAAATACCACTAACCTTTACTTATGCAGAGCCCCAATCTCTCCACACCCAGCCTCGATTTGGTCCTGTGGCATCCTGGATTCTTCCTTCCGGCACAGAGGAAGTGCAGGAGCCGCAATCTTATTCTGTCCTCTGACTACATCACCAGATCTCATACTTCACAAACATGAGATTGGGTGATGTATCTTGCTGTCACTGCACAATTTAGGTACAACTTTGTCCCTGTGTCCACAGTTCAGAGGCATGCATTTCTGAAAGCTATCAGCAGTTGTCAGCCTAGGTGTATTTGAGGGCCCCAGCCAGCAACCCTTCTACAGCAGAGTCTATTAGTCCTTAGCATTTTGACAGTCTTTAGACCCTACCTATGCTTGGTGATGCAGAATAACCTGCAGTGTTCTGTGTTTTTATTTTGTAATTCATTTGAAATTATACCATGTAATATTTCTATGCACAGGCTGTCTAGAAAATTAAATTTTTCATCATTATTTGCAATATTAATAAGTTGACAAAATAAATCTACTGTGATAATAGGTTAAACATATTACATTGGTAAACTTGTTTACAGTATAGCTGAGCTAAATGAAGTTACATTCATAGATTTTGAAATGTTTGCTAACACACAAACTTCTATGCCTCTTTCAGTATTTTCATCTGTTTGTGATGCTTTATAAAGTGGATGTGAAGTTTTTGCCTGGTGATTTGCTCCTGCTAACATACAGTGTACTAATCTCTAGCATGCCACTTCTGTAGTCTTATTTGCTATAAGCTTCACATGGCGTTTCTTCACACCGCAGGGAATTCAGAGAAAAAAAATCTATATTTAGATGTGTAGAAGAGCAGCTGAGCGTAAGGCAGTTTCTGTACTGAAATGACTGTCAACCACTGCAAAAAGATGCACTGTATTGTGATTAGAAGTAGAGCAAGGAGCCACACATACACAAGGCAGAAGGGCTATGAAAAGTGACTGAGGTTTTGAAGGATGGCATTCAAGATACTAGCTAGCCCTTACACAGAAGGAATACACAGCTGGTAATCACTTGCATTATTTTTCACCACCAAAGACCTGTTTATAAAGGTCAATGTAATTTAGTCTATGTCCCATATTGGCAAAAAAACAACTGCCATGAAAAGTTGTAATGTCCAAAAGTGTAAAAAAATGGTAGTAGGTAAAGAGTCAAGCTACAAATTACAAATACATGTTTTTTTTGTAAAAAGAAACAATATGCAAAGAGTTATGTGCTGCACCCTGAATGGTTTCCCAGACAAATAATGCACTGTTGATTAGGGATGAGCGAGAATGCCTATGGTTTTGGCAATCCAATTTCCTGAGACCATTGGAAGATCAAGGAAATTATAACAGGAGGATTCACAGGATTCCCTGGGAGTCCTCCTGTTTGCGATCCCCGGGGCACTAGAGGTTAATTAACTTCTAGTGCCGCGGATCGCACTCTGTTCTCAATGAATGCCGTCACGGCCGCATTCATTGAGAAGATCATTGAGAAGATCTCCGGCACTAGAGGCCACGGCCAAATTCATTGAGAAGATCGTTGAGAAGATCCCCTCATTCATTGAGAAACTCGTTGAGAAGATCCCTGGCACTAGAGGTTAATTAACCTCTAGTGCCGCGGATCGCACACTGTTGATCATTGAGAAGATCCCCGGCACTAGAGGCCGCGGACACATTCATTGAGAAGATCATTGAGAAGATCCCCGGCACAAAAGGCCACATTCATTGAGATCATTGAGAAGATCTCCGGCACAAAAGGCCACATTCATTGAGAAGATCATTGAGAAGATCCCCGGCACAAAAGGCCACATTCATTGAGATCATTGAGAAGATCCCCGGCACAAAAGGCCACATTCATTGAGAAGATCATTGAGAAGATCTCCGGCACAAAAGGCTACCTTCATTGAGAAGATCCCCGCATTCATTGAGAAAATCATTGAGAAGATCCCCGGCACTGGAGGTTAATTAACCTCCAGTGCTGCAGTTGCAGCGCTGGGAATCCTGTTTGCGACCCCGGGGACTAGAGGTTAAATAGGGATAAGTCTCCCCATTCAAAACCTCTAGTGCTCCCTGATTGGCTGAGGAAACTGCGGGGGATTGCACACTTTTTTTTTTTGCCGCGAGATTGAGTTTTAAAAACTCGCTCATCCCTACTGTTGATGTTCTAGATGTTCTACGTTTTTGAATAGAACTTTACGTGAACTTTTGTTACGTGTTGGTGCATAGCCATTATGCTTAGGGCATCTCAGAATTGCTGATCTTGAAATGATACAAATGATAATCTTCAGAGTGTACATAAAGTAGTAGGAAACAAATAAAGACATAATATAAACATTAAATAAACATTACTTTAGTGTGAGATAACACTTTAGAGTCTTTTTAAAAAGGAATAGACAATATATATATATATATATATATATATAAATATAAATATATATATATTGGCAACATTTATCTTATAACAATGCTTCAACACCTCAGAATTTCGTGTAACTTTAATGGTCTTATACTTGTTCCTCCAGAAGCTCCCTGGATGATTTTGCAGGCAAATCCCAGCTGTCGAGATAACATTGGATTTGTTCCCTATGACAAGAACTGCATACTTGCAGACAAGCCTCTTGGAGAAATATGATGTAACAATGCATTGTTTATAGTCAGTTTAATCTTGTCCTAAATGAGTACAACAGCAAGTGGTTAAAAAGGACCTGAACAGGAGGTATTGGAAATGTGGCACAGGGCGAGCACTCTCTATAATCTACAAACAAAAGATTGTCATCACCTCCAGTGCTTTTTGGCATCTGTCATCTTCCTTTCTTGCTGAAGCAATCCCTGTACAGTAGAATTGCATTATCCAGGAACTATAAATTTACAACATAAACACTGCACGTGTGCATGAGCCGAAAGCAGGGTACCAAAAAAGGAGACTATAATTTCACTTTACCAATTTTATGAAGAGAGGACAGAAGAATGCAGAAAAACCAGCAAGAAACTAACAACTAAGGTGTTGCTTCATTTGGCTGATCTTTTTAAATAACTCACACCAAATACTGGAGTTATCATCAACACAGAAAAATACTGGCTGTTCAGAAATAGGTATTACACATGTTCTCCTCCTTTAGCCAGACATGTTGATATTCCTTTTTTGTTAGCCAGCTTTAGATCTGGCTTTTTTTAAGGATGATGAAATGATGATAATGATGATGATGAGTGCTCGATGTCTCGGTTCACACAATTTAAGCACTCTCTACAAGATGTGTAGTAGCCAGCATAATGCACTTATTTAGAATTATACTATAGTTCTGTGTAAACTACATAAATATAATCCATGGTGTAACCAAGCTGAAAGACTTGATTCTTCATGATCAGTTTAGAGAATTCAGTAAGATGTTATGCCTAATATAATATATATTACGCTATAAAAACACGATTGCATATTGTTCTTGTAGCTTGGCATTTTCATAATGCGATCAGCAGATGGTGCCAAGGTGCTGTTTAATTGCATTGCTCATTATTAGAAGGAGTTGCTTTGATTTTTGAATTAATATATATAAATTCAAATTGTAATTTATTTTTATTATTAACAGTATTTGTTTAGTGCCAACATATTACGCAGCGCTGTACATTAAATAGGGGTTGCAAATGACAGACAAATAAAGACAGTGATACAGAAGGAGAGGACCCTGCCCAGAAGATTTATAATTTGGTTCTGCGGCTATCCTGCACTAGCAGACTTATTTAAGGAAGGCTGGAATGAGTAATGATTGTGTAGAGTTTTGAAGCAAAAAAAGTTACATGTTACTGTGATTGCATGATATCGGCTGACTATCTATTATATAGATGATCGCTGGGTGTATTCTATTACCTACTTCACTTTTCCCATAATTATCATATTTTTCATTGAGGTTAGTTATTACCGTAGTTTAACGGACTTGCTAAATCCAATCCAACAGGGATTGTTTTTTAATGCAATGCACTAGAAATCAGAAATTCTTTATATCTGTGTACACTGTGCACTGTATAGGTGCCTGAATTGGCACATTAAAAAAATCAAAGTTTGTTCATATTTACCTGTAACTTATAGCAATTCATATTTCCATGTCTGACTCTACAGCCTACAGCCAAAAAAAGGATAGGTGGTTCATCAAGCATTGCCTTTTTATTATATTTTGTCTATAGGCAGGCCTGTGTGTATCCCAAGAATTGTTTTATTTGTTTACTGTAGATTGACTCTCTACGTCTACTGAAAGCCTCTAACGAGCATCCATTACGCTTTTGACAAAATAATACGTCTGTTACTCTTAACCTTCCCATGGTCATGTCCTCGCATTCTTGATCTTAGTTTTATATTGAAAATTCTTTCCAACTCAATCTTTTTCACATTCTAAGGGGTTATAATTGTAAAGCAGTGTAAGTGACATTCACCAAACATTTACTGCGTGTAAATCTTTCCCCTGCATCCTTAAAAAAAAAAGCAGCTCACCACAATACTGTAGTGTGCTACTACCCTGTTTTCCAGTGTCTTATATTAATTTTTGCTCCAGAAAATGCACTGGGGGTTATTTTCAGGGGATGTCATATTTTTTTAAAAACAACAATTGACATTTATTCTTGAACAAAAAAATCAACATTTATTCAAATACAGTCATGTGATCACATTCTGGAACATCATCATACCTCTCCAAACACTGAATTCCATCTTGAATTTCTTGTGACACCATTTACTTTAGAACCATTGGTCCCAATTTCTCATGTCTAGCAATAGCGATTGGCTTAAATGAGCACCTCCTGTCCATGTATTTATATATATTATAGCTTATTTTCGGGGTAGGGCTTATATTTCAAGCATCCTCAAAAATACAGAAAATCATGCTAGAGCTTATTTTCAGTGTAGGTCTTATTTTTAGGGTATGCGTTGTGGTGTGCTGAACAGCAGGTGCATTAAAAAATCCACCATGCACAAGCGTTCCTTTCTCATATTTCCTCAAGGCTGTACATATTACATTCCTTCAGTGTTAGTGATGTTTTGTCTCTCACCTTTCGATATTTCACTGTCCATCACTTGATTGAATCAATCTTACCAAATTTGTTTTGTAAGGCCTTCTGAAGACAGCCATATGAACCGCAGACTCCTATTGATTTTAGTAGAGTATTGTAGATAACAGCTCAGAGGCTGCATGCGACATGCTTTGCACTACATTTTAATTTTTCGAAAGAAAATGTCTGACTTTTAATACCTGTATACATGAGTGATGGATTCAGATCCAGATTTAGTATTTTAAGCGCCTTACAGACCCGTGATTTCATATTGCACAGGTGACACGGCTGTGGCTCGAGGTGCACAGCAAACTGCTGCTCTCAGGCTGGGAGAGGCAAACAACACTGTGACTAAACACATTTGCACACAGCTGCAGCGCAGATCATCAGGCAACAACTGCAGTGTGCCACTTTTTAAAACCATGCCATGATCTGCAGCAATTGCATGTAACAAAAAGATCCCAGCCTCTCACATTCACATAACCTCCCTGGTGGTCTGATTATGTCCGTATTTTTATGTCAAAAGCGGTACATTGTTTTGCGTGGAAATTAGTTGTATAATATTTTAGGCCTGTAATTCTTATGAATAACTCCCGGGTATGATAAGTTTTAAACACAAATCATGAATTAAAATATAATAGTTATAAATAATAGGGGTACAATAATAGAATAAACTTTTGGATTTATTTTTTATAACGTTTTTGCTGTTAAATGTATTAAAAGCAGATTACAATGTAATTTGCTTTTAAAATTCCCGCCAAGCCACGCCTCCCTGGCGTACGGATGCTTCAAGCATAACATTGATCAAGCCAAGGATGTGATGCAGGAGCTGCCCGGGATTCGCTGGAGAAAGCTGTTGGATCGAGGGGAGATTTTTTTTTTTTGCACCGAGTGTACTCTCAGGATCACGGTCAGGGGGGTTAAAGCAGATCAACACAAATTTAAATCATATAAAAGTGTGGCTGTCCCTTTTATATAAGGAAGAAAATGTGTTTTTTTTTTTTTTTACATTTGAAGGGGAGACCCCTTCTTTTACAGTAAAGACTGAATAAGAAGCGTGCAGCCTCCTGGGATACATACATCACATATCCCAGGAGTCTGCGAATGCCTGATATCATCAGCGAATAATATTCTAGAGCGTTAAAATGTATTTTCTTTTGCATTTGCAGGAAGACACATCGGTCCATCTCGCACCTGCAGTGTGGGTGACGTAAAATAGAACTTGGAAGATGACTGTGCTCGCCATTCCATTAAGTGCTGATCTCAGGCATGCATAGAAGGGGTTAACCTCTAATGTAAAAAAAAAAAAAGAAAAAAAAAGTGACAAACTTTTTTTTTCTACATTTTTAAAGCACCTGCATAGTGTGAGATCAAGTGACAGGAAAAAGAATCCAGAAGATGGCGGTGCCAATGTCCTGACCGACTCAATTAAGATGGCATAGGGATTGATGGCTTTCTTCCTGTAAAGCTAGGTGTTATTTTTTGTTTTGGTGATAGTTCAGCTATAAATAGGAAAGATTAGTACATGGTCTATAGTTAGCCTTTGCCTTGCTATGACTTTCTCACAGCCCAGTCAGTGGAATATGAGCTGTATATAGTTAGTGGGCCATTATCAATGAATAGCAATGAAGTTTATCATCACACATGCCCTGCAGTGCTGCACACTCCATTGACTTTGCTGTGCTCTGGGATCCCTGCAATGCGCTCCCTCAGTCTTCTGATATAAACATTCAGGTACTGGTCAGTGTAAGGTATTTCCCTTCATCCTCCTCAGTGTTACACGGGTACACGTCACAGCACTGCACACTACAGGACTTAGAACACCCCAAACCGGCGCCTTCTAAATGCTACAGAATCTGAGCTGTTGTGTTCCTAATAATTGAGGTAACACAATGTCGTAGCACAGCCCGCAATGACCCGCCGGGACCAGTCAGGATACCTGACAACACGTCACACATCTGCCACACCAAGCATAGGCAGGAGGTCTGGCGCCACCGTAACAAGTGGGCGGGGTCTCAGTGAACGCCGGACGGCGTGACGTCGGCTGGTGGTTCCGAACTTTGCTTAGCAACCCAAGCGAACTCCCTAGCAACAGTACATCGCCAGAACTGTGACAGGTACATGAATGATACCGCGTATGTTGGAGTGTGCTAGGTGTGTGCATTCGGTGCTCGGCATTCTGAAGTATTGATATCGTAAGGTTCTCGTGTATATATGTGTGTAATGTTACTTTATGTCATGGACTCATGTTGACATAACAACACAGGCTATAACAACCTGTGCACTGACCGGCACTGCTGGCTGGAATAAAGCAATGAAATGGCTCAATGTATTACAATGTATAGTGTATGTACAGGCTTTTATTGTTCACTAGGGAGGAATTCATGCTAAGTAAAATACTGCCGCTTTACTTTGCTGAGTAATATATAAAAGTGCAAGTAAAACCAAAGTTTTATATGTTTATAAACAAAAATACAATAGGGTAACAAAACACAAATCAGTATATTTGCAATAAAATATATAGATATCAGTATGCAAAAAGACAAGAAAACAACAAGAGTGACGCCAATAAAAGGTCTTTTTATTTTCTTACCTTTTATTTATGAGATGTCAGGAATAAAAAGATTGTTGGTAAAAATGGGTGGATAAAAAAAGATTTTATATTGTGATAATAATTCAGCCAGCATTCATATTGCTTGTCCACCTGTGTTTTTATGCCATTCCTAATGACAACAAGCCTACATAGATATTAGGTACATCCGGCACATGATTCTCAACCAATTTGAATGGTGAGAACCTGACATGGGTACAGCAGTCACCTGACAACGCCCATGGATCCATCCTGAATGACAGATGGTGAACGACCTCTATACAAGTCATTGAAGAGGAGCACAGTGGGGTGCTGCTAGCTCATTCTCCCCCTCCTGTCTCAATAGAAAAGAACAACCTTGTGTGTACAGCGCTCATTCATTTATCTGTCACTCTTTTGTCACCGGAAATGATCACAAAAGATTGCTTCCAAAGACAAAAATTGAACACACTGCCTTAACCTTCCTGGCGGTATTACCGAGTGTGGCTCGGGGTGGATTTTCTATGCAAAAAGAGGTAACCCCAAGCCACACTTGGGGTGAAATTTCCAGGGAGGTTAAAACTCCTACCTTGTTCCCAGTTCCAACAGCGTCCTCAAGTGGTGCCCGCGGTGTCCTCCAACGATGTCGGAGACATCTTCTCCTGACGATGCCGGCCGGGCATCTGTGCAAGCTGGCGATGCCCGGCCGGCATCTGTTTTCCAAGCGCGTGAACGTTGGGGACGCAAGGCTAGGGGAAGCAGATGTTAAGGATCGAATGAGGAGAATTTTTAAATGTACCGCCTTTGCATTTAAAAATCGTCTTTAATCATACCACCTAGGGTGTTAATCCTTCACTTTACATGACAAGATTTAATTGTTGAATCATTGAGTCACAAATGTTAAAACTGCAATATATATGGAAGACAGATGATGTTGAATGCTCCTGCCCATGTTCAGTAATGGTTGTTCCAGTTTGACGCAGATAGCTTCTTTGACATCTTTTAGGAACCAAATGTCCTCTGTCCAAACTGTGTACCCTCTCTGTCATTCTGTCCTTGCATTGTAGTCAACCAGTAAGTTTTGGACTAGATTTTCCACTTATGTTAGGTCATTCAACTTTTGTTTGCTTTTTCTCCCCAATGTCAAGGTCCGTTCCTTCCTCAATACACTTCACTGCCTGTTCTTTACTTTACCTATAAAGTTACTTTACTTGTATTTGGGTATTGCATCTTTAGGGGATACAAGTGACTGTCTCATCGAGGTTCAAAGAAATCAGGGTATGATGTTTGTTAAAGATTATTTTGAGCCTTTGTGACACTCCAGGGATATACGGCATAACTTCTACTGTGTGGGTTTTGCTTTTCTTTTGGTTCTTTTTATTTTTGGTCCTTCAGATGTTTTAAAAAAAGCCCAGTCTAGGTATCCACAACCAATGAGATGTCTTCTTTCTTTGGCTTTTGGTTGTTGTTACCATCTCATCACTGTGTTACAAACTTCTAATAACTCCTAGTTTGTGTTCCAGCGGGTGATGGAAGAAAGGAGATACTGGTCAATCTGGATAGGCTTTCTGTGGACCTAAACGTCCGAGTCACCTCCTACCCCCCTTCCCCACCTTCCTTCCAACAAGTAACAAACACGCCAAAAAGGGTAATTTGTCATTTTTAGTCTCTTGCCATTTAAACCTAATGTTTTTGTACACTGAGTTTATGTTTTCAGTACAGTGGTCACATGTTAATAATTCTGAATCATCTGTATTCCAGCAACTCTCTAGCTCTGTCAGAGGTGCATTGTTTTTTTAACAATGTATGAAGTACTTTTACTTCACATTTGCTGTTTGAAAACAAATTATTCACAGCATATTTTCCTAAGTAAATAAAAAGTGTTAACTGAAACATTCATCCCATTTATATTTATTATTTCATTCAACACATTTTTTTTTTCACATCAACACATGTCCTTTTTCCTGACACATGGTAAATGTGTACATTTTCCTAATTTAAAGTGCAAATATAAGAAATATTAAAGTCATGTCACAGGGAACACTCCATTCTTCCTCAGAATTCCCAGATTCCCTGCAAATTTAAATCAATTGCGTACGGTCAATCCCTGAAAACTGGGAAGGATGAAAGGTTCATCTTTTATCTCACTATTAGGATACCTGCGACAGGTGCATTTATTGTTCAATATTTTAGTAAGTTTATATGAAAGCTGTGCAGAGTTGCCAATTTTTTATCAGATATTTTCAGTGTAATAGTATTACTGCAAGATAGAATTACTATAATGACATTACAAATAAAATTAAATTTTACAGCAGTTAGGTGGAGGTGAAGGGCTGGAATAACAAGTTTAGGAATATATTTAGTGGATATATTTTGGTAAAGGTCAGTAAATGGATATCATTTTTATGGTATAAATGATTTTATTGTAAAACTTGTGCCACAAGCAAAAGGATTTTCCCCATGAAGTGAACATTTATTTTAAGATGAAGACTGGAGACTGGAGAGCATAGAATATCATAGGAGAACCTAGATGATCCAGCAAATCTGAAATGGATTTCCTAAAAATCATTTGCTTTGAGTTGTGAAATGTCTCCAATCCTGGACGAGATCCTTTTCAGGTGTACTGGATCACCCAAGTTTTCCTATGATAGTCAATTTTCTCCAGTCTTGGAAAACTTTAATAAATCAAGCCTAGTACCAGAAACACTTGGTGAACCATAATGAGATGTAATCTGTTTTTAGGAAAAGATAGTAATAAATTCCCACTTATAGTTTTAAATGATTTTTATGTAACCGTTCACAATTTCCTTCCTGTAAATGGAAGATTGGTTAAGTTTAGAATGGTTAAAAAATGCACGCTTAGTTTATTAGTTAAGTGTGTATTTTTTAAATATAAATATATATATAAACAGTGGTACCTCGGTTTAAGTCCGCTTTGGTATATGAACAACTTGGTAAAAGTCTTGTTTGGACATGAAAAATTTTGCTTGGTTTTCAACCTTTGTGCCAGAACTTGTATGGGTCAGAATGAGTCATAACACTGCGCGCTCTCTCGAGACAAAGCCACGACTGCCCACGAGGGTCAGTCCGCCAGTTGCTACCATTCAGTGAACATCCCGCACTATAACTCTCTGTGTTACATAACATCTCCTCCTCCTCCCTTCTCAGCACCATCCTAGTAGGCACTCAGCTCTTCTCAGCAAGGTAAAGTAAGGTTAAATTTTCATTTATTTTCATTTATTTTATTTAATTACTTTTGTAATTATGTACTTTAGTATTAAGCAGTGTTTAAATTATTTTACACGGCCCCATCAGTGTATAATATGCCAATAACTATAAGATTTTTTTTCATGAGAACTGAATAATCATTTTTTCTTTATTTCTTATGGGAAAAATTTGGTATAAGTCCTGTTTGGTATAGGTCCAAGGATCTGGAACGAATTAAGGACTTATACCAAGGTACTACTATATATAGTATATATATATAAATATTATTTAAATTTTTTATATACATATATATATATATATATATTTATACAATTCTTTTCTTAGGATACCTTTACACAACAAGGATGTGGTGAAGAGAAAAAAATTGGGGAATAAATCTCAAATGATTATTGATGTTACAAGTTGTCTGCATATGTTCTGTAATGTTAAATATATTGATTGTACAAATAGTCATCCCTCTCTTGCCTTGTACATGCCCTTAATATTTTCCTCCTCTTTCATTGGATCTCCCTACTCTCTGAGCCTGTGTTATCCTCACATACAGTGTGGGGAGGGGGAGAGAGCAACGCTTGTTCAGTCACTGCACAGTCATATCCCTCAGGCTGCACATCAGCACATTGCTCTTTCCCAATTCACCTCCCATTGTGGTTTTATCGTCTCTGGAGCATCATCAATTTCTTACCCTCCTTTATTGCTTTTTAGGGGGAGGTGAGAGGGATTTAAAGCCCCGAAGATGGCGACCGGGATGAGCTGGCAGCAGCAACAGCATTATTACGGTGGAGGGGCTTCTGCCAGTGCTGCCAAGTTTGTACCCTCGTCTCCTGGCGTGATGGCACATCAAGCCAGTCTAAACATGGAGTATACTGCAGACCTGCACCTTAAAATGAGCAAGAAGATTGCACAGCTAACCAAGGTAACTAACAGCTTCTGACCGGATTGTGATGCTGGAATGTTTGCTTACATTGGCCTTCAGATAAACTCCTACTAATTTATTGTCATTGGTGTTATAATACTGGTTAATATGTTTGAAACTAAAAATCAAGATAATGTGAAACCGTGTGGCGGAGAGACAAACATAAGTTTCCTATTATCACTATACAGTTACTTTGCAGAAACTTAGATTTACTTATGCAGTAACATTGTAGTGCTGCAATACCTGCTTATATTTGAGCCACATTGCACTGCAATGGTAGATGTGCTAACTCTGCAGGTTTAGATATTTATATAGTTTTTAGGTTTTACTTGCTTATTTTTTTTATTCACTGAATATAATGTTTGCGTTATCATTATAGTGGACATGCTTCTCTTTTTATGTGCTAATACCTAAAAAATCTTATAAATCCTATCCAAGGGGTCTATTTTTAAAGCAGTGAATCTGATATTCTTCAAACATTTTGTGATAGGAAATCTAGGTCCATGTGTTTTCTATAGCAGTTACTGATTCTCCATCAGAGAATGTTTGGTGAATGTTAGATTCAAGGCTTTATAAATAAATCCTTAAGAGTATGAATGAATTTGTGTGTGTGTTTTTCTTGCTAAGGGTTTTAGGTTGTCAGTTTTGTTTGACCACCCACTAAATACCATTGCTGTACACATGGACCTGTCTTCCTCACGAAGAGTATATCTCTTTTTATTACTTTAATCTCTTAGCATTCTAGAAATGTTTTCCTTATTTCCTTTGAAGGTTCAGTGATGGGGGCCATCTTTTTTATGTAAAGTAATTTCTGGCTAATATCTGCTAAATTAACCTTTTTTTCCATTTGCATGCACCCATAACAAAGAATTTGTAACAGACAGGCGCCATAGCATATGACAAGAAAAGACCAAAAATAGCTAACAGGTATACCATTGCATGCACTACATAAAATGGTTGATTGAAATGAATTGTGACATATTCATTTTAATAAATTATACTTTTTTGCATGGCTGCAGGCTGTCAAATACTATAACGTGCTTAAATATTTTAGATGACATTTGGAACTAAGATAAAAGAATGATACCCTATTTACTGATGGGATGCATGAAAGGATTTTTAGATATGAGCCTTTATATGACTATAAGCACCTGATGTGTGCCTCAAGCTGGGCACAACTTGTGGATGTTATGTTTTACACCTGGCTTGCTTGCTGGAATGCAGAGTACACACTGAACTAGTCACTGCCTGCCTATAGAATGGAGGTGTGTACATGGTACTCCGATAAAAGAGAACAGGGCTTTTCCAGTTTTACTTATTTTATTGTAAACATGATTTCATTCAATCTACATACTAACAAATGCAGTCTGTGCTATTGTTCTTAGATTTTTTTAGTAAACACATACACTTAAAGAATAGCTAGAACTGAACAAAAGGTTGCACATATGTGTATATGTTCTTTAGCCAGAAGGAAAATGCTAGCTGTACTCGCATCCTCAATGGCATATCAAGTTCAGCTCAAGGCTTTCCTACTCAAATGTACAGATCTTGTTAAGGGAGAAGTAAGAAGTAGATTTTCTTTTCATTATTGTACATAATAATTAGGCAAGATGGTCTTATTCAGCATTATTGCTTGTTTTAAACATAAAAAACACATTTCCAAAGATAGCAAATTTGAATAATTTAAACAGAATGTGTTTTCAAAGAATATTTAGACCGAAATATGTTTTTATTTGTTATATATTATTCATTGTCTGTTTTTACATTGCTCTGTATTTTTAGATTGTTTTTATTTTTTATTGTTCATTATTTGATGTTTTCCAGCTTTAACTTTCTTACAATATTCTGTCAGATTCTATGACCTAGATATATCAAGGGTGATGAGCATTAACACTTATTAGAAGCTATTTGTGTAAGATGGCAAACTCGTCCTTAACCTATGCAATCAAAAATAAATCCAGGCCTAATTGGCTTTATTTATTAGGTATAAATAGTAAAAAACAAATAATATAGGTATTTGTATAAATATGTGAACATAGTATATTTGTTGTGACTGAATGTGACATATGGATATGCATCAGTATGTTAAATAAACATATGTAGTGTAATTGCAGAACACAAAACCAACAAGTTGAATGTTGTACATTGTTCTAGGCAGTCTGTGAAGGATAGAGGAATGGAGTTCAACCTTTCTTGACCCTTTTACCTATGCTCTAATGGCTTTTTAGGTTAATGTATTCAAATTGCTGTTAGCACTTGACACACACTGTTTTATTTATCTTACAGAGATCATTATATTATATTACATGTGTTATGACATATACTTAGTAGATTGTCAGTGCTTAAAATGATCTTGGTATTTTGATGTCCAGCTTCAACTAAACCCAACTAAAAAAATAGACATATATTTGCCTTTTTAGCAGCTTGTGCTTGGAAGTGGACTTGGCACCTCTTGGATGAAAATGAATACCCATATGTCTGTTACTTGTTTAATTAGCATAAAGGTGCTAACAAGCAGAATATAAACAATAGATAAATTGCGTTCTTTTAAAGAGTAGGAAATAGTTACAATGTCAATAAGGTTTTACTTAATTCATATTAGTAGCTGGAATAAGGGTTGTTGTTAAAATTATGATTAGATGGGTTGTCTCGTAACAATCTTTAGTCTGCTCTCTAAGGCTGTATTCACACTTGCAATGAGGTTGCAGTGCATTTATTGCTTTTTCATGACAGGGAAGCGCTGTTTCTGGGAAGACACTGTATGTAACTGCTCCCATCGGCAGCCCCATTGAGATGCCACAAGTCGCACAAGTTCCTGAAGCAGTTCTGAACCTGCCCTAGAGTGCTTTATATAAGTTATAGAAATGTGATTGAAAACGTAAGGATGAGAGTGCCATTTAGTTTTTTTGACAAATCAATATTATTGGTCATTGTCTTCAGTAAATACATCCAACATGTTATGGGATTTCCAAAGGTTTCACTTTATTTGGACTTGTAGATGCAGATACTTCTTTATTCTTACATGTTCAGTCAGGTTAACTTGATGTATAAACGCCCATTAAGCTGATTTCACCTTATTTACTGTTCAAGTGATGGGTGAAGGAAAAGAAGTTTGAGAAAGTCTCAAGGTTTTGGCAAGGACAGCAGCAACAACCTAATGGGAATCTTAAACCATTCTATCCCTGTCCAGTGCTGTAGTGGACTTCAAATAAATCTATCCAAAGGAGGAGGGCTTCTGGGTAATATTTTTAAATGGAATACCTGTAAGGTAATTGCCTATCCACTCAGATTTTAGTCAAAATGAACCCTCAGTATAAATCAGCTAAACACATTTTGGACATGAAAGAAGCTGTAGACAGTTTTACAGTTTGATTTCTTTAAGAATAAGCCACAGCATAGCCACAGAAGTAGAATATCGTTACCTCTGCAAGATGTTGCAAACTATTGGAATAGGGTAAATGTCTTAATGAGAACTCTCCAATGGAAAAGGTGGGTATGAGCTTTGCTTATTGCACAGATGTAGGTCTGGCTTAGTAGGGGTAATGTCACACCTCTGCAATAGGATCATTGCTTCCCACACAAAGAACAAAGGTTGATCTGCTGACAGGGGACATGCTTTTCTACTCAGTCTGTGACTTCTTTAGAAATAATATTGGGACATGTGCTTTTTCAGTCACGTAGGCTTTTTTTAGCAAGTGTTAGGTAGTTCTAATCTGCTTGTAAGGGGACCTAAAAGAAACAGGAGCAATATGTACAAGTAGGATGACTGTAGCCATGAATTGGAATTCTTGTTCATAAATGATAATGTAGTGCATTAAAAATCTTACAAACCTGAGAGTAGCATACATTTGCAACTGAGCAATACCACACCTTTTTTAGATAGACCCTATATTAATTCCTGAAGAAGCAGCCTAAATGCTGTGAAACACATCAAATGAAAATGATTATCCTGATTAGGAAAATTATTTTGTATGATTTTGCAAGATTTATTGTGTACTATGGGCCATTTTACCATGATTGAATATTACATTTTTGTTTTTATTATTTTGTAAAATTTGGCCGTAAAAAAATTCCTGTTTTCTTCAAACTCTCTTGTTCTCTCTTTACCCTTGACTGTAACTATTCCATACAGAAAAGTAAACCAATATTATTGATAATTCCCTTTTAATTTGCTGATATGCATTTAAAGTGAACCTGTGCAAATTGTGAATACTACATAATATATATGTGAACCAACAGGTTTTATGGACTGAAATATATTATACTTTATTCTGATTTTTTATCAATCTTTGAGAATAAATACTTTTACATTAATAGCATTAAAAGCTTTTTTACTTGCTGGTAATTATATGGGTTCACTATCTAGGCGTAAGCCTCACCACATGAAAAAAATACCTGCAGTTTTGGGCAGTAGATTTGTTCACTGACACCTGCATGCTTTTGTTCACTGACACCTGTATACTGTGAAACAGGACATGTGCTTTGCTTTATTCTGTAAATTAGGATGCCATTCAGAATGACAATGCACTGCAATGCACATTGACCACATTGTGTCTTAATGCTAAGGCTTCCTTCACATGTGGTCAATGGGCATAAGACACAAATTGATTGTAATTATCTTTGGTGCCTGAGTGTTTATAGGTTTGGCTTGATGGTCCTGAAGAAGGTGTTAGTGATCTATTTGCTAACAGCCAATATTGTTATAGTATTGTACAACAATGCAGCTGGGCACCTCATGCTTGTCCTCTCTATAGAACAAAACAGGCTGCCTAGCAAATAGCAGAGCAGCCTGTCTGTACGGCCATCTTTCCTAAAGAATCAATCCAGAAATGTTTAAGAACTATTGTTTTGGGTTAAGTGTTGAAAGTGATTTCTAGTGTGTACTTGACATTTATATTGGATTATGGTTGTTTGGTGCTCTAATAGCCCAAAAAAGCCCAAAATGGTGTGGACCTGGCAGGAATCCTATTAGACTTGTCCTAAACAGTGTTTTTATATGTAGGTTTGTCACATTCTGCTATGGTAATACTTCATCTGCTGATTGTTATAAGCAGATGATTTGTATATTTGTTTAAAAACTGAACTTTAAAAAGCAACTGATAAAAGCTGTTAAAAAATAAATGTGATAAAGACAAGCTATCACATAAAAACTGCATTTTGCAATGGTTTTTGCTGAAAAGCAAGTCGGAACAGTGATGTGATAGAGTTTGACACTGTTTGCTCTTGTATAATTACAAGGATATTGTTGCTGTGTCGTTGATAGGCATATGATTGGCCAGTGTTCCAATTAAATTAGAGCTTGAGAGCAGTGTTTAACAGGTTAGCAAATCTCATAGTGATTTCACTTGAATGAAATTCATATATGCTGACTTGCTTTCAAGTGCCGGTTTATGTTTCTAATGAGCATACAAGAAAAGAAAGAAAACAGCAGCTTTTGTCTGCAAAGCAAAATTTCATGTATGGGTTTGAAGTGTTTATTAAGAGTTACTGGAAATGTCATCTCCAGCTACAGCTATTAGAATTCATCAGCAGAATGACTGACTCAGGGAATTAATCCAGCTGCCATTACAGGGTTGAGAAGCACAGAATTGGCAGCTGCTTCAGTTGAGCTTTGCTTGTCTTTCCATGGATGATCAGTATTAGAATTTATAAGAAAAAATCACATTTCATGGACATTACTTGGACTATATTACTATTGTAGATACAGATTGTCTACTAGTAAGTGAATTGGTGATGGTAAGTGAATTGGTTTAACTCTAATGATAGGTGTACAGGAAAGCTTCAGTACTGTATGTTTCTGAAGAATGGACCTAGAAGCATGCAGATCAGGAGTTCTTACATTACTCTGATGTCATTGGCTACATTTGTGTTTAAGTAATTCACAGTACTGATAACAAAGGGAGCCAGGTAACAAATATTTTTAGAGGAAGTTGACAGTGGCAACTTACATATTTCTTTTAGTATGTGTTTGATTAAGTCTATCTGTTGAGATAAAAATTAAATAAGTAGCAACTCCCATATAGTTCTTTACAGATATGTGCCCATGGGCGTTGTTTTACTGTGTTTGACATGCGTTTGGAATGAACGTCAAATGCAAGTAATTAAAATCCGATTGGCTTTCTTTGAGTAGTGCTGATGGTCATTTAGAGGTAGCATTTGACCCGCTTGGCATTGTGCTGCATTACTGAATGCATCATGTGTTATGGTACATTTGAACTGCAGACAAATAAATCCAATGCAACCTTTTCTTGATAAATGCTTCCTGCCATTTGAACACATGCATTTCTGTGATGATTCAAAGACAAATACTCTTGCTAATAAAATGTGTTTAAATAGCATAGACAGTGTTTGAAAAAGATTCTCATAGATATTTTAACATGCTATAAATGTCTGTCAGAATCATTAACACCAAAAAATGTGTAAAAACATGTTTTCATTCAGTCAGGAAAAGAGGATATAAAGAGGAAAAGGCTATAACTCCTTATTTTACAATTTAATCGTTTATCAGTGTTTTTTTTATAACTATAAATAACTAAAGATCGCAAGTTCCGTTTTCATTTAGCACAGACCTTGTATGCTGTCTGACGTTTTTTTTGATCACTGCATAACACTAGTTCTCTAGTACTTTATATTTATTTTACTTGAAAAAGGCAATTCTTAAATCAGAGTATAGATATATTTTTTATGATAGAACTGAACCCAACTCTGCATTCCCTAGAAATTTTATTAGGGACATTTTTAAACGTTTGCACATATATCATAAACAAATATTAAAATAACAAAATTCCTCTCAGTTACATTTAACACATAAAAAGTAAACATAATACATAACAATATTCTATCATCAAGCCTGATTTATTAAAGCTCTTGTAAAATGGAACCTTCATGAGTTTGGTAGAAAGAAGGTAGAGTAGGAGGTAAAACCTGTCAGCAAGCCTAATGGTGTTTTCAAGGTGTGTGTAGACAAATAGCCTGATTTACTATAGCTCTCCAAGGCTGGAGAGGATGCACTTTCATCAGTGAAGCTGAGTGATCCAGCAAACCTGGAATAGATCTGGTCTAGGATTCAAAAAATTTGCTAGCAAATGACTTTGAAGAAATCTATTCCAGGTTTGCTGGAACACCCAGCTTCACTGATGAAAGTGTATCTTCTCCAGCCTCAAAGAGCTTTAATAAATCAGACCAACTGTCATTATTTATTTCTTTGCGGCCAAAAAAAACATATTCCGCATTTGGATACATTTGTTGTATTTGACCGTGTAATCGTTGACATATATATCATCGCCTCTTTTCAGTAATGCACTATGGCTGATCAGGTCAGCAGCAAATAAAGAACAGAACATTTTGGGCATGACATTATCCAGTCTAAAGAGGGGATTTAAGGGTAATAATATTTAATAACTTATGTAATAACTTATTTCTCTCTCTGTGATTTACTAAAAATGTATTTACTCACTCTTGCCCAACCAGCATGCATCAATTGCCACATGTTCTCTGTTGGTAACTAAATTAAATCAGCTCTCTTTGTTTTGAACCCTGTGGAGATGGATTTGTCCCTGATGGGTCTGCCTTTGCTGGAATAGACAACAAATCAGAACCTCTTCTCCACACAGACGCACACTGTGCTATGTCATGGCTACCAGAGTGACCAGAATGTCATATGGTGTCTGCTAGAACTCCCCATTTTGAGCAGAAGAAATATTTTTTGTAGTCAGGCTCAATACAGACAAGCCAGCCTACATTATTTTTTGGCTTTAGGTATGCTTTAATGTGCACCCCTTTGACAACAACCACAGATATTTTTCCCCACTATATCATGACTAATGCAGCAAGGTGATCCTCTATATTAGGGGAAAGTGGATGAACTCATGTTCTCTTCTCTGCTTTATACATGATCCAGATTATACATAATGCAGAGGAATGCATTGCTCACTTTTTATTAATGGAAACGGAGGTGAGCAAATAGAACTAGTTTAACATTACATTAAATAAGGTATATGCTCTGTTTTTCATGATGGAGTTTTAGGCACTAATATACAAAATGAAAAACTATATATAAATTTCCTACGATAGGTACTTCTTTTGTATTGGTGTCGGCTTGTAATATTCTCCGACAGCACCGCCCATGCTGGCCCCATTTAGGTCTTAAATAATTAAGAACCCACTAAGTGTATTGAAATCAGTAATAAATTAGTGAGCTGGAACATATTTTATAGCCTTAATTTTCTTCCTGCTGATACCACTGTCATGTTTCTTTCGTTTGCCTCTTGATTAATGTAATTATACTTATTTTGATTGCAGCAAAATTATGGATAATAAATAATAGCTAGTGCTGGAAAGAGAACGTGTGCATGGTTTTAAATCGTTTGCGGCCAAAATACATAATGGGCTGTTTTGTTATTGTTTTATTTGCTTTCTGTTCAAATGCAAATCTATTGCCAAGGAGGGTTTTCATGTTCTGGCAGCCACATAAGAAGCTCACGTTCCAGCATTCAAAAAAAGATACCAAAAGGAGTTCTTTGTACTCTTGTTGGTTTCAGTGCCTTTGCAATAAAGTTAACCTGTAGATTTTGTCAGCCCCATTGCACTTCTTAGATAGCCATTGAATGCCGGAAGTGGTAATACTTTAAACAGAAGTGCCAGCAAGAAAATTCAAATTGTTGATAAGCAAATCACTTTGTAACAGTCTTTGGAATTCAAAATCCAATCAAAAACCTAAATTAATAGTTAAAATATAAAAGTGTCAATTGTCTTACTTGACAAAAAAAAATAAACACTTCAATCACTATTTTTAATCCAGGCATCCTAGTAATTAATTATAAAGTAACCCCTCTTGTGAATAACCTGTTTATTTATTTTAAAGGCCTGCATAAGCTGGCTTTGGGTTATGTGAGCAAATTAATTTTGCTTTCAATTGCTTTCCATTTGCATTTGAGATCAATTTAAGATGCCTCTGAGAGCATTCGTAGTTCATTGAAGGGTGTGTTTGACAGCAGGTGCAGTTGATCTACATCTGACATGTATTTGACCTGCATCAGCCTTGCACATGGATTGAAGCAGATGCAAACAAAAGCCCATCAACACAGCCCATAGTAAAACCTGGCTGCACTAGTTTACAGTGTCATTGCTTCCTTTTCCAGAGTGAGTTTTGGTGTGAATGAACTATACAAGCTGATAGAAAGACTATCTATGGTACTATAAAAAATATATTTAAAGCTCAACTGAACTTTTATTTTAAATCGGCTTCACATTAGATACCAAACAAAACGTTGTGCATCATACAGTATGATTTCTTTAGAAAACAGGCTCCTGAGAAGGAGTGTCTGCTGCACTGCTTCAAATTGGGGCTGTTTGCATGAAAGCTGAGTCAAAGCTGGATTTCTTCAATTAGCAGGGAGCATGAGCTTTGCTGATTGTAGAGCTATAGGTCTGAGCAAGAAGTGGGTATGACCACTACAGAAACAAAGTTTAATAACTAACTTTATTCAAACAAACTTTTTTGGTTTTGAGGCATTGTATAACAGATTTTCTGGCCAGATTACCCAGCATATTTCCTGTCTTCACTACCTTGAGATACATGTCACATTTTTGTAGCTTTGGTATTTGTTTATTGCCCATTTTGGAAGATGTTGGGCAGAGATGAGGATTTTGAAGAAGGACCATGTTCACCAATGTGCTTCTAGAGATATAAAAAGAAAGTATGTAGTTTGCTAAAAAGCTCCCACTGTAAGCCTTAAAGAGCCATTATAATCAGGGTAAATGCACAGAGACCAGCAGTGGTCTGCGGCTCTGGCCGGTGCACCCTCCAGTGGGGTCAGGAGAAGGACACCGCTTGGGGGATCACACCAGCCAGAGCTGTGGACCACCTCTCCCGTATGGTTCGCAGACTCAGGGCAGTGGGTTGTGTCTCTGGAGTGGGTGGGTTCTGGTATCATGACGTCACTCTAGGAAAGTTTCTTCCTCCTTGAGTGACATAGGACAGTCCTTAGATTCAGTGGTCCGTGAGCTGCAAAAGGTTAGGGACCATTGCTGTAGAGTTTAAACCAGCTTAAAGCGGAAGTAAACCCATAACAAAAAATCACACTTACCTTCAATCCCGCAGGTCAGTCTATCCCATCTTATTCTCCTTCCTTTCTCACCTGATCTCGCAATTCGCAGGCACGGGGTCGGGTGGCGTAGAGATCAGCATTTTTTCCCCTACTGATGAAAGGGCTCCTTCTGCACAGAAGGAGAAGCTAAGACCCTCCCTGGATACATAATGTAGGTATCATGGGAGGCTCTGCTCTTCCATTCATTCTTGATCACCTATTCTAAATTATTCTGTTAACACAGGTTAAAGAGTACCTCAAAAACAACCATGAGCTTTGTTTGCACTAGGCACCCTGGGTATGTTCCCTGCATTTCCTGCCAGGTGCCCTAACACTGAAGCAGTCATCGTCTCTTCAGATGTGGTACCTGTCAGGACAATAGAGGCTGTCCTGGGCTGCTTCTCGGCAAGGAGCTTGGGAAGAATTCTGTTTCTTTTCTGCACTGTATCCAAGGGCTGTTGTGTTCAGGAATAGAAAGCAGAATTGTTTTATGCTTTGGGGCGATTTATCCTAGTTGGAGAAATAAAAAATTTGTGCCGGGAGGGGAAAATTAGGGGGATTGTGGGTTTACACAAGTCTAACCTTTGCAGTTTGTGAGCTACACTGCCTTGACCCCCCCATGTGACCGTGGGAACTGAACTGCAGATAAACTCTGCAGTTCCACTACGATCCCCGGGGCACTACAGGTTAATTAACCTGTAGTGCCCCAGGCATCGCACACTGTTCTCAATTATTGCAGACAGAGCTGCAATCATTGAGAAGATGCCACACAAGTATCTCTTACTCTGTAACACACTTTACAGCACAGTAATATGATACATTTGATACATGTTTCTGGCAGTGGACAAGAGAAAAATGTAACAAATGTACCATAATATTTCTGTGCTGGAAAGTGTGTTACAGAGTAAGTATTTTTTAACACTCTTTTTTTTTATATTTTTTTATCAAATTTTGGCCGTCGAATCTTGTTTTTTTTTCGGGTCGGGTCTACCCAATTTCGAACAGCCATATTCAGGTCGAATATAAGAACAACCTGAATATGAACACCAACACTACTTCCAACTATGGTAGTTCTTGTCAGCCAGATGATGATTCAGGCTGGCCAACTGTACCTTAAATATACTTTATTGGATGGACTGAATATTAGCTGTGGTTATCTTTACTTGGTTCTGTACATGGTTGTCCTGATGCCCACATGGAATGGGGCAGAATGGCAAAATAAATTCATTATTAAAATATAAACATCATTAAAAGATTTTTTTGTTTTGTAAAGGACTTTGAATGTTCCCTGAGACCTCTAAATTACAGGGTATATTAATTACAGTATGCGTTGTTTCCAGGATTTCATTTATTTGAGATTATGGATGCATTTTAGAATCTCTATGCTAAACATTAAACCTTTTACTGAGTCACATCGTTGGTCATTTAGGTTCACCTTCATATCCAGTTTTCTTTTGCTAAATTATTTTATGTTCGTTAAACATTTTTTTTGCAGGGCCCCAGTAAACAAGTTTTTGGAGAATGCATCACTTTTAAGCAGATGATCACAAGACACAAAACTGTTTGTTGGCTTGACGTTGAGCCAGGGTTTTTAAGGATGTTCTACAGAAATTGATGACATGACTTGTATACATACCCACTATTTAACAAATGCTATCTTACATTCCGAAATCTTGAGTTACACCTGCAGATATAGCAATCAAAAATTTGATGAGATAATAAAGTTTTCCTTGCATAGAATCTCCTGTGCTGATAATGAACAGAATCATTGGAGGATATATTTCATATGGCTTATACTGGCCTAAAAAACAAACAGTTATCATTCTTGTTGTATTCAGCATACAAAAATACAGATATCTAGTATACAACAAATAGTAGAAACCATGATTGCAGATATAGGCCTTGTCTCTCCCTTAGCTTGTGATTGGACAATAAAGCACACACTGGCTCTCTTTCTCCTCCTCAGCATTAGCTTTGTTAGCACAGGAGCACAGTAGCTCAGTTCTGTGGGCAAGAGTGAAGTTTAACAGGTATGGCAAGATTATGCCAGTAGGCAAGATGGTGCCCTTTCACAAGCATCTGTGTATTCTTTATTAGATTGCCTGCATTCCAAACATTGATTGTGTTGTTTGCTGCCATGCATGCATTCTCATAGCTGCCACCAGACAAGCTACCTAAACGAGATCCTTGCAGAACATTTCCAGTACACACAAACAGATGCTCATGAAGATGCACCAACTTGCCAATCAGCATAATCATCAAGACATGATATATACATAATACTTTTTTTATTGTGCCTTCTCTTCTAGGCTTTCATTTATGTTTTACAGTTTCCATTATTTTATTTTACATATATTAATTGCTTTAGAAATTTTAACAGCTGTACTTTATATAAAGTTGTAAATCTTGCTGAAAAAATCACACTGACTTTAATTACCTGTTTCGTGACTTGTAATTTGAATAATTGCTGTAGTGAGCAGAAGGTATGTCATTATGCAGTTATTTGTCATTTTATTAATTATGCTGTATCTCAGCAGTACAGATTACATAAGCAGCCTTGATTTTAGTCTGCGGTCAATTGCCGACATGCATAAGCATCATACAGTTTTTTTTAATGGACATTCAAAGCTATTCAGTGATTTTATTAATATGGTCATTACATTACATAACATTTTCATGCGGGATTTGAAAAACCAGTCAATATTATTCTTTGTGCTTAGAATGGATTTTTGTAAAATGGTGTAACTGTTGCATTTAAATGAAACAGGAAGGTGTGTGAATCACATCAAGATAAAGCAGAAAAATTGTATGGTTCCTCTAACTTGTTAAATGGAACCTTCATGAGTTTGGTAGAAAGAAGGTAGAGTAGGAGGTAAAACCTGTCAGCAAGCCTAATGGTGTTTTCAAGGTGTATGTAGACAAAGGGCCTGATTTATTATAGCTCTCCAAGGCTGGAGAGGATGCACTTTCATCATTGAAGCTTGGTGATTCAGCAAACCTGGAATGGAGTCATTTACTATTTGTTAGCAAATGTTTTTAATCCTGGACCAAATCCTTTCCAGGTTTGCTGGATCATCCAGGTTCACTGATGAAAGTGTATCCTCTCTCTTGTAGAGCTTTAATAAATCAGGGCCAAACTCTGTAGCTGAAGTTGTGAGAAGGAAAGAACAGTTTTGTTTACAGCATTTGGTTTTATTGCTTGCTATTCCTGCTTACTATTACGTGCTTCTAGAACTAGTCAGATATTCCTTACTATTGACTCCCATGTTATCCATGTATTATGAACAAAAAGGCATGCTGAGTTTATTTTCTCAGTTGTGGAGAAAAGCAGGGAGCACCAAGGTCTTTGGCGAGAGAAACAAGCAGCACATGGATTTATGCTCACAGATATTGAAGGAATAATCTCTGTCATCATTTAGGGCATGTCACAAATCTTTAGATGGTTAATTTATATCTGTAGTTTGATGTCAAAGGTGTATCTAAATTACTTTGATTGGATCGTAAACAATTAAATTGGCATGTTGTTTGAAACACTCAAAGTGAACTTTAGTTATAGTCAGAGCTTAGCTGAATCTATCTTCCAATATCTCTGGGGAACTTCAGTGGTAAAATTTCATTACCAAAGTTTCTGCTTCATCCTATACCCACTCTACAATGTTTGGTGTTCCTAACTTTCTGGTACTCCTTGTTGCATTCTCTTTGATATCAAATCAACACGCAGAGTGAGAATTCCTCAAACTAACCGTATACAGAGTTCGTACTTGGAAGCTCAAATGTAGAGAAAAAAACGTGTGTACATAGCCTAAATCTAAGCAGTTTTTACTGTGGGACTACGGTTTCCCTTGAAAAAAAATACCTCTAAAAGGGTGGTAAAGATAAACATATGACTTTGAGGTCATGTATGAACTGCTCCATTTTTCGATGAGCTGTAAAGATAGTTTATGCAGTTACTTCTTTGGAGTTATGGAATGGGGCAGGATGGCCTTTGCAGGCACTACATTGCCTATACCAGGGAACCAGTAAAGCAGCTGGGAAGAGTTTTCTTACCTTTCAGAGTGATTCTTCCTCGATTGTTTTTGGGCAGTGAGCATGCATCTGCCATAATTTACTTTTGATGTAGAGACAAAAAGCTGATAGGTCAAACAATTTTCTTCTTTAGCTAACTGTCTGCTTAAAGTATTCTATGAAAACTACCGGTAAGTTGGCAAACTGCCCCAAAGCTAATATGCAGACACTTGGCTGTATTCATACAGCATCTGTATGAATGCTTGTGGAAAGACACAGTAGTGAGAATTCTTATGATAATATGTAACATAAATGCCGCATACACACGTGCATTTATAGTCGTTGGAAAGGATCTTTCACGATGGGCAATGTCGGGTAATCAGCTAGTGCTTTAAAAAAGCACAATTTGTACAAATTATATGCTCCTTTGGAAGTCACGTTTCATGCCATGCCTTTCAGTATGTGATAAATAAGATGTTACAGACCAAATTTTATTAGCTGTGGAAACTATGAAAGTGTCATACATGACAGGAAGCTTGACCTGACCAAGCAATTTATTTCAGTTTAAATTAATCTTTTCAACAAGCTCTCTTCTTTTTCCAGTGTGCTCACTGTTGCTCTAGATGTTCATCTGTAAGATTCCATTTAATCTGAACTATAATTTACATTTCTTCGTATTGCCCTTTAATATGACAGATAACCTACTTTTCTGGCCTATTATTACTTTCACTGGCTTTGTATATGCACTGTCTATAGTGAGACTTTAAGTTATCCCTATTTGTGAAATGTCAGCATTTTCGTTAAAAGCAGGACTTAAAAACAACATTATAAAATTAGCATAACATCAGTGGTGGGTAATCTCCTAGGATTTGTATTGTATAAATGCAAAAAACTGTATTTTTATCTTGTTGGACAATTTTTATTTTTTTCAAATGAAAAAGGAATCTAATTGCAGTGTGCAAAAGCTGGAGTTTTTCGTGCTACATTTGTAAATTAATTTCTCTATGGATCTAGCCCTTAATCTATGATCTATGCTGAATACACAAGGTTTTTATAGTCATGCAATTGTCAGACAAATATTGTAATATCACACTCGGAATAAGTATAAAAATTTGGGGGCCTTTGGACATACTGTACATTGTTTAATGCATAGGGTCTTATTTATTAAAGCTCTCCAAGGCTGGAGAGGATACATTTTTATTAGTGAAGCTGGGTGTTCCAGCAAACCTGGAATGGATCTGGTCCAGGATTGAAAACATTTGCTAACAAATAGAAAATTACTTTTAATAAATCCATTCCAGGTTTGCTGGGTCACCCATCTTCACTGATGAAAGTGTATCCTTTCCAGCCTTGGAAAGCTTTAATAAACCAGGCCCATTATTTGTCTATTAATTTCCCTTTATTAGTACCTATATCTTTTTACTCCATGCACCCGAAACAGGACAATCTTTTTTTGATTAGTGCATCTAGGAAGATGGGCATTGTTTAAGGTGTGGATGTTCGATGGGAGCCATAAGAAAGAATAGAGCACCCTAAAACATATGCAAAACATCTGCATTCAGTGCTTATTACAATATGCATGAACACACATGGTAACATACGCAAAGAAAATAATAAAGATCCGATACTTCCCTTTTTTATTAAGTAATGGGAAAAAAATTGTTTTTCATGCATAATGGTGCCTTAAGTAAGAAAAAACATGCTCCTGCAGTTTTTTTTTGTAACCCCAGTTTACCCCTGTGAAAATACACATTCACAGCATATTGTAGTACAATAGCATTCTCTGTACTGCAGTTGCTGACAGTACACTAGGTATAAATAAGTGTTCATAATATAAATAAATGTAGGCAGTAAAAATAAATGTGCACAGGTAAAATCAATGTTTTTCATTCCACCCCTTTTTGGCATCTTATTTGAATTATCAGCAAGAAACACATTCTGTGTTTTAAATCTATAAGGTGTTCTGTGCTCTGGATACATAATACTTGCTAGGCTTTATTCTTGCAGTGCCATTCAGCAATAGAGCTCAAATTTTTATTGATATTCTATGTTCCTATACACAGGCTTAGCAATCAATAAACATCTCACGGTTTAAAAGGTCAACAAATGTTCTTTCAAGACTCTTCTTCTATTTCTGTAGAATGCTTTTTAATTATTTGTGTGGTAAATTAAATCTTTGCAGTCACTCTGAAACTGAAGGTTTAAGATCGTGGTACATAAGCTGATTTGTAGATTTCTCAATAGGTTTTCCAGCTCTTAACCATAAAATGTATGACAAGCCTTATTTGCATATGCTTACCTATAAGTTAGTCTAAGGCTATGTACACACATAGGATAAATGCCACTCCAAGCTCCATGATCATTTCCAGTGACCGATGAATGAACGAGCACCCCACTGTACTCTCCTCCAATAAAATGCACAGTGGTCGTTCCATCGGGATGAACCAATGAAGGATGTTGGGGGACCACTATACACATCACATTTTCACCCAAGATGCACATGACTGTTTATTTTGGGTGACAATAATTTGACATGTGTATGCAGCCTTGGGTTAAGGCAAGGAGATGGCCACACTGTAATTCAACCAAAGGCCTCAAGGTGGGAAGAGGCCTTTATTTTTTAAGTGGGAGTCAGCCTTGAAATTACCAACACAGCCCCAAAGTGCCTATCTTTCAAAACCAAATCCCAGTGTCCCCTTTTACTTCCCAGTAGTTCCTCTTTTTGGTCTGATCAATAAACCTCAATCTGGCTTTAATTGCTGCTGGATAGAAAACTTTTAATTTATCTGCCTATGAAATATTTTATATTTACCTGAATAAAATAAAATGTTAACATTTTTAGCCCTTAACAGATTTGGGCGTTAAGTGACTACTTTCAAGGACTTATTTTAATCCTAAAATCTATATAGTTTATAAAGATTTGTGGTCCTTCAACTAAACCTTGAACTAAATTTACAAAGAATTCTAATCCTTAATCACACTTCCCATTTATAGACTGAATTTATAGGCTAAACCTAAAGATTTTAATATACCTAGGAACCAAGTAGTTGTACTAAGCTAGTGCCTATGATGTTATGTTTGATCATATACTTTGCATGTGGTTCATATCAGTCACTGATATCATGTAGCTGCTGTTAGGTAAAGGACATCAGGGGCTTTAAAAATGCTAAAAAAATTTCAGCTTTAGGTCAGATGTTAATACCAGAATACACTCGGGTGCAGCAAACTACCTGTAAAAAATGCAAAGCTCAAAACGAACTTTACAATTTTATCAATAAAAACTGTGTTTACAACATCATAATTTCTATAACCACCAAATATCAATAGACTTTTACTGCATAAATACATAAACTGCTAACACAAATCAGCTAGTTAAAATGGAAGCATTCTGCCCATTTGTGTTACTATATACCTATATTGTACTTCAAAGCTCCCAGAATAGAGACTGAAAATATTTTATTGTGTTCAATTGTAATTAAATTTCTATTATCCTCTATTTCACACAGCATTATAATCATTTTCATAATATTTTTTCAGATTATACTTTATTACCGTAGAGCTATTGAATGTTCCTGTTCTGTACAAGGCAGCAGTTTAATAGGTGTGTTCAATACCCACTTACATTGAAAAGATTGAAAAAGAAAAAAAGTTCAAGTTCAACCACAAGGAAAAAAAAACATACTACAAACCAGCATAGGTAAAACTGTATATACATAGTTGATCCAGAGGAAGGAAAAAAACATAAAAACCCTGGTTCAATTTGCTGCAACAGGGAAAAAAAATCCTTCCTGATCCCATGAGGCAATTGGATGTTCTCTTGATGTACCCTGGATCAACAGTCTCTCATGTATTTCTTTAAAACTTTATTACCTAGTTATATTCTGTTCTTTAGACCTATGAAAAAGGTAGATGCTTGCTTATTTTTTTTTTTTTGTATTCACCAAGTAAAATATCCTGTCTATGACTATACTAAGTATACCACTGCAGGTGAATCTAAATACCACAGTCCCTAAAACTTGCCCTGAACACAAATGTATAAAATAATTCTGGTCATGAAGGGGTTAGTAATGAAGATATATTGTGCGATTGTTTAGTACAAAATAGATATTTGTGAGCAACCCCTCAGTATAGTTGTTTTGTCACAATCCCACTGGCACAGTGCTTTGTTTTTGAGGAATGTAATTTGTGGGGATGGGTTGGTCCAGGTCCCTACCATGTGGTGTTAAAGCATTCTTCGAGGCTACTTCACTGCTCCAAGCCAGGCATTCTTGGATAGGACCCCTGGTGCCATCTTCTTGTATCTTCTGTTTTTCCTAGCAGAGTCAACGGGGGCGTACAGCATATGCTGCAGGTATTCTCTCACACTGTGATATTCGACTAAAAACGGTTTGTAAGTTATTTTGGAAGATACCTTAATAATTCTCAATGCTCGATCTCCAAACATCTATAACTTCTCCAAACATTTGCAATTTTTTGCCCTGTAAACCATACAAATTTGTTTTCTAAAAGTCTGTCACTTTTTAAACAAAACCATCTTCAAAATACACAAATACGGCCTTCTTGGGATTAAAAAAAATACCCTGCACATGTCTGTAGTTTTTGTAACTGTGTAACTGCAAAATCATAATTCAGCATTTTCTGCTTGTCATTTGCAGTTTTATCAAGTCTTAATGTACTTGTCTTTTTTAGTTAATATATACTGACAAGCAGTATTTAACAGGCACAATCATCTAAACCTACCACAAAAATAGAAACATTGCCCTTAAATAAAGAGTCTGTTCTAAATTACCCATCGCATATATCTGTGTCTATCTAAACTGGGACAGGAAACATTAATTCTATTGATGGTGTTGTCTCCCACAAGGAGAAACAAGAGTTTCTATCTTCTGTGCCGCTGCTTATATTTCCTAGTGAAATATTTGTACAATATGTGTATACCTAATTTCTTGCTAATAAATCAGATAATTAAAAAAAGGATATATATGTATGAAAGACACATAAAATAAATTATACATACCATTGCAAAAATACATAGAAGGTACACAAACTCTAAAAAAGTTCACTGTACCCCAAAATAGGATAGATGAGTTTTCAACTCAGTTTTGTACCTTATCTTGTACTGGATTTTTCAAATATTTTTAGAATTATTGTTCCTAATTTGATTGTTGTTTTTTTCTTCTCCCTAACCCAGCACCCTAAATTTGGCATGCTAGCTACATAGAACACAAGCAATTTAATGCGTCAAAGACAGATCAAATTTAAAATAAAATATATTCTTTAATTACAATAAAAAAACATATAACCATTAATACATATCAATGAATGATCCATATTTGCGCCCAGAAAGAAAACCTTTTTATATACAAATATCCTAAGTTATTCTTAGAACCTTTAGACCCTTTGTATAACCTCAACTCGTTTTGCAGTTTGCATCACTGCTTTCTCAAGAGAAAAATAGGAAAGAGAGTTGTATACCAGGGGTCCCAGTGGCCCGCCTGACAGGTGGGCCACATCTCTGGCAGCTGCACCCCCCAGCAGAAGCACCCCGCTTGGGGGGCGGGGCGCACTTGCCAAAGCCGCAGACCTGCAATGGGGGAATAGGCGGGTTCTGGCATCATGACATCACTCTTTGAGTAACACACGGCTCCCCACGTATGCGCGGTCTGGAGTCTGTGCATTTAGTGGTTCGTGAGCTCAAAAAGGTTGGCGACCATTGCTGTATACCATATTCCCCATTTACTATACTTACAATCATTCCTGGCGAACCAACATCTTTAAAGATACATTAAAAAGTACTTTTCTCCAAAAACTGCTTCAACCATTACCATAGTAGAGTTGATCACCAGAGGGCCCCCAATGCAGCCAAACAGCATAACGGATTGTAAGGAAAGATGAGTCTATCCCATAAGTCAATACATGTCACAGGTGCTATAAAAACGATAATATGAGCATTGAGCACTCATAATATATCCAAAATATTTACAGGCTATACATTTCTAAACTGGCTAAAATATAAGAAAATGCATTGCCAGTATTTTCACTTCAGCTTTGCACCTTATCTTGTAATTGGCTGAATTTTGAACTACTTTGGCCGTGTCAACCAAGTAACAGGTTCAGGTAAATCCTACATTTTTATTGTCATTGTGTTTTCACTACTAATTTTTGCCCGGGCTGCTAAAGGTGGCAAAAGCACATAGGGACAAATCACCTTTAGACGTTTTTCGTTTCATCTTTCAGGATTAATATAGGACACATCATGTTGTATCACAGCATTACATACATCCTCAGGATAGTAATTTGGCAACTGTTACTGTTTACCAGGGGTATATTTGTACACAGTATACACATTTTTATCTGTATAATTTTTACACATTTAATAATTTTTTTATAACCTGCTCAATAGATTATGTCAGCACGGAGCATCCATTTTTGCGCACACAAGTACTACATGTTTATTAAGTTAGGACTGACTTTTCATTCACTGTACTTGACGGTGCACTCCTGTTTTGACAGAAAAGAGATATGCCAATAAACATATACAGCATGAATACTTACAGAAAATGCAAATATTTGGCATTTGGAACTGATGCTCAATTAGAAGCCTATATTTAGTGCAGTACATTTTCCCATGGTTGGCTCTGGTAAGTACATTAGCAAATGAGGGAGCACTTGGTAATGTATCAAGTCTTTATGCTCTATGTGTCCCATTATTGATTTGTGTGTATAAGCCCTGCTGCTTTGCATACATGAAGATATAAACCAGCAAACATTTACATTGCCCACCTGCTTGAGGGAGGTAAAAAAGTCTTTGACCTAGACACCTATGTATGTGAAGTCTGCTGATTCATTCCTGCTTTATTTGCCGATAACCATTTAGTTTGCACGTCAAAGTTATACAATTGTTGAAAAAAACCTTAAAATAATATTTGCTATCATATTCTGTAGGAATTTAGAAGATGAGTTTGTTTTTAAATGTGTTTTTTTCTCTGTGTTTCAATGTATATGGTTTCATTTGTAAGTAAAAGTAGACGTGGGAAATACACTTCATAATAAAAGACAAAAATGGAGAAATGGCACAGTTTAGCATTGCTGCAAGGCTGAATGGATGTGAAAGAATTACTGTTGATAGCTCTGACTTGTTAATCTTTCACACACAACACAGGAATGTAATCTATTGCTTGCAGCTGTTTCATTTTGCATCCTCAATAACCATACTAAGATTACTGTTTACAATGAAAATATTTAGGTTGTAAATGCAGTTTCTGAATATGACACACAAAGTTGTATGTGTACAGGTATTCCCCTGTAAAATAAGTGTTTTGTTAATTAATGGGTGCAAATTTGGGATAATTTAACCACTGGATTTTTTTTTGTTTAGCAATAATTCCACATCTAATTGACTTTAGTACTATACAGGCTTTTTAAAGCATAACTTGATGAATGGGCTTCCTCTGCCCCTACTAAATAACCTGAGATAGGGGTGTGGTTAGCTCGGTATTCCTTATATTTTAAGCTAGATAGACTGCTAGGCTGTGATTAGTTTGGGACACTGTTAACCAAGAGAAAACTGTTTTAGGTAAGTACTTCTATTGTCAAAAGGTATGAAGGGCAAAAAGGGTTAAATAGGGGAATGTTGTCAGCTAATGGGTATCAGTCCAGCAATAAGCATAAATAAGGATTGATATGAGTTATGATATGACTTGATAAAAATTATTGGTAATTATTTTTGTTTTCTTGTACAACATTTGAAATTCTTATCTTTGCTTCATTAGTAAGTTATTGATCTATATAAAGGATATAGCCAGCCAGTAAAGTCGGAATTCCTTACCTGCATTCTTGTTTTAGAAAAGTAGGGAAGCCCAGAGCTTAGGGACACAACTGAACTACTTTACCATCCACGCGAGGCAGATTTGATACCAGCATGCTTGCCTACACTTTCATTCAGCTCCCCAAATCCAGTATCAAAGCTCCACTAGAGTACCAAACGCATCTAACACATGTTTGTAAACAGTAGGATCTCATAGACCGAAAGAGGTTTGATACCTCAGGAACGCATGTATGGTTTTCTTTAACTAACCTTTGTACCCTTCTGGGAATCTGATAATAAGGCAAATTTGGATAATGACTTTAGTTGAGGATGTGCAATGTGAGAAACGTGTGCCAGACAACTTCCAAGATAGGGAAGAGAGAACTAAACATTATAATATAGTGTGTTAGGTGTTTACCACAATTTTACAATTTATGGAGTTAGAGATTCCAATTGCAGCAAATGGGTTTGGGTGAGCTTTAATACTGTCATCCAACATGCACAGTTTACAGCAATTCCATGTTGAAAGTGTCCAGAAAATATTCTACTATCTGTACAGATTCACAACTCTATCCCAGTTAAAGATAACACAGAACAGCCTTCAATTATTTCTGTGAAATGTGTTATAGGTAGAATTGCCATCTGGCACCAAACAAAAATAGCAGATCTGGAAAGGCCAAGCTTTAAATTGAGTTTGGGAGCTGTAAAGCCCAAACGTTTGAAGTTGCTCTTACATAAAGGAATCCTTATCCAGTTTATTTTAAATTGGGACAAGAGATTACGCATAGAAATGATTAAAGCTGTCCTCAATAAAAATAATTCAAAATGCGGAAATCAAACTCCGTGTTTAATTCTTCCAAGCTAATTCTGAAATCTGGCTGAATATGTACCAGGGATGCTGACTGAGCCAGATGGCAACCCCATCTATGGGCTTTCCAACAGTGAAAAGGCTACGGTAATTTACTTCCATGAGCTACTAATGCCACTTCACAAGGTGAAAAACATATTAAATTTTCCAAAGGACATTGAGTACATGAAGTACACAAAGTCACAATTTATAAAACACTTTATCAGCAATGCGGAAATCACTGTAAGCAAGAAAAATAGCCCAAAAACAAAAAATATGTATTTTACTACTTATTAGTCAAAACAAAAGAAGGATCAGTAAAAAATAATCATGTGTTTATAAGGCTAAAGATTTGTAGAGATGTAAATTTATTGGCTATTAGAAAGAACAAATAATATGGGAAACTGCCATTTTAAGGGGATCAAGGTTCCCTGAGGTCTATAAAAATTCTACCTAAAAGGTCCAAAAACATACTTATAGAAA
>NC_092861.1:83132427-83189249 GCF_032062135.1 Pyxicephalus adspersus | reverse complement strand
AAAGCTGTCTGACCTCACTTTTCCATGCATTGATTGAAGTAAATCTGAACTACTTTTAGTCTATGGGATGTTTCAAGTACAGAATACCTGTCTTCTTCATTGCTCAGGGCAGCTGCCACTTTTCTGCACCACTGATATGTGGACGGGCACTTGACAGTGCAGGGCTGCTTCTTCTGCTTTGTATGTAATGATGTAAGAAAGGAAACTACCACTAGAGGAGCAGTTTTGTTGAACTGGTGGATGGTAAGAAGGAAGCATTTCATTTAAACTTTTTTTTGACTAAGAATTTTAACTGTTTTTGTGTGGGCAAAAACAGGCACAATCTAGGGAGACTTAGGTTCAGCATTGCATAGTTAAAGACAACAACTCACAGTGAAGCTGATTGCTTACACTCTAGCTCAGTGGTCACCAACCTTTTTGGACCTGCGGACCACAAAATTTACCGGCTCCTGACGGCACATGTTCACTGAGCAGGGTGTCACTCAAAGGGGAAGAAACTTCCCCTTTAGTGACGTCATGATGCCAGAACCCACCCACTCTCCCATTGCAGGTCTGAGTCCAGAGACATAACCCGCCCACTTCCCTGAGCCTGGGATCCCTACAGGGGATATGGTCCATGGCTCTGCCCCAGTGGGGCCCGTCTCCTGACCCCACTCAGGGGTGCAGTGGCCAGAACCGCGGACCACCAAAATTTTCTTGAGGCTTAGTCTACATGGACATTTTCCCCAGCATTAAACCTGAGGCTTTAAAAGCCCACGTTAGAAATTGCAATGTATTCTAATGGGCTAAACTACCTCAGGACGTTTCCTTGAGGTAGGTTTATGAGCGTTACCTATAACGCTTCTTGCAACGTTTAAAAAATTAAGCGTAGGAAAATGATTTCAATGGGGGCGTTTTCCCGCGTTTATAAGTGGTTGAAACGTAAATGCGGGAAAACGCAGCATAGGTGTTTTCCAGCATTTTAAAGGCAAGCTTAAAAAAGCTAATAAAAAGGGCATAAAATGCATATAAACGCAATAGGAAACGTTTAAATGCATTTTTAAAAACGTCCATGTAGACCCAGCCTAAAAGTAAATAAAGCTGAGGTAGAGTAATATCCAAATTTCTGTATCTGTAAATCCAATAATACCTTAGAAAAGATTATGAGCTGTTACACTCTTCTGACCTAAATATCTTTGGAACATTTAAAAATATATTTAAAAATGTTTAATAAAAAAAAAAAACTGGTAGCAAAAAGGACAAAAAGAGAGGATCCTTGAGGTATTAGAGGAGACATTCATTTCAAAAGAAATGGCAAGATTTATTGAACAAAAAAAATAAAAATAACTATTTAACTATCTAAATAATATCTAAAAATAAATAATTTATACATCTTTACAAAAATATGACTTTTATTTTCTTATTTTTAATTCCTGTAATAAATGAGCATTGAAAATGCCACAGTTTTTTTCCCAACTGTAAATTAGAACCAAGCTTTAATTATTACAGTGGGCTATTATGTGGATTCTATTACAAATAAAAACGCTCTGCAAAACTTGGGACACGAGGTAGCTGGGTCACATTAAAAGGGTACATTTGGTTCATAATAAGACAATGGGAAAAATGATGTATACTTAGAGGGCATATGAAAAGTGAAATAGAATATAAGAGGGTGCAGTGGAAAGCTGACAGAATTACAAGGATTATTGGACACCTATGACAAAAAGAACTGGGTGCAGTGAATTTGTCATGTGTTGCCTCGACCACTTTTTGACCACCCGGCTACAGCTTCCCCTTACCCAGCTAAAACAATTTTTTGGGGGATCAATGCGTACTATAACAACTCTATAACAGCACTTTGACCTAAATTAACTGGGGGCTCTCTTTAGGGAAGGATGAGGTTGCAGAACTTCAGTTTTTAGTACATAAGGGACTGTTTTTGACAGCTATCCTGAATCCAGCTCCTGATATAATGCAATGAACACAAAAGACTTGTGTTGTGATTTTTGAGCACTTCTAGTGATTTGCATGTTGAGGCAAACTAGACCTTGACAGCTAATTTTTCAGTACAGTTTAACAGTATTTCATATACCAGATTTACAGAACAAAGCAGATCAACATGAAAGTGATTATCAAATCTAAAACAGAAAACCCAACTGAATCTTAAGTTAAAATCTCCTAAGTTAGGTGCATCAAAACAAAAATTGTACAAAGACTTATTTCTTCTTAAAGCAGAAAAAGCCCCACTTTACAATGTTGTGATCAGGCAGGGCTTTGATTGCAATCACATATAGACAGATAACAACAACATCACTTTTATTTTAGTTATAATAAAGTTGTGAAGAATTTGAACATATATAATTGTTTTTTTGCCTTTGCTTTCTTTTTTTGTCCCGGTGTCACAGTAACAGAAAGTAAGGGAAAATATCTAATAGCTAATGAGTAGACAGATAGTAATACAAATCCTATATAGATTTGAAAACACCCAAACATTATATCTTAAACTAAAAATAGCCTTTTAGGGGTGTTTGTCTTAATAGTTATAACTTTGTTATGATCAGGATGATTTATTATCTTTTATAATAGCTCCAACATATTATTGTACAATAAGTAATGGTTGCAGATGACAAACCTGCATACAAGCACAAACTAGGACACAAGAGGCCCAATGGAACTTACTGCCTTAGATGTATCAGATAGGGCATATACTCTATGACAATTTGACAATTTCAACGTTTATTTCACTGCCAGTACTATCAGAGGCTTTTTAGTATACTGATGAGCAACACGGCTGGAGTTCAGTAGTGTTTCCTCCAAGAAACCACACATGCCACTAGAGTCATGATGAAAGTCACACATTTCATGGCTTGCTGTCTTTTTCCAGGTAGTTTATATCTATCTCTTCAACTGACAGAAGTGTCTAAACGTATAAAAATGTGACATTCATCTGAGGGTTGTTACATACCACAATGTGCAATGCACAATTTTACATTTAAAACAAAAAAAATGAAGTGAAATCAGAAGTCATCTGTACCAAAGAGAAACTGTTTTCTTTGTTTTATTCTTTACGTTTGAAAAGCAAAAAGGATGCAAACAATATCTAGTTCATTTTATCAGGAGTGTGCACAGAAACAAGCATTGGAATTACAGTTAGAATGTGAATTTTTAGGAAAACATATTGTAAACCGGAACTAAACACGGTAAACAGACAAAAATAACGAATAACCAGAGAGGATACAAAACACAATGTACACAGACTTCAGAAGATGTTGAGTGGTCTTATAAGGTCAGGCCCATGTGGGGGTTACTTTCTGGAGACCCTAATTAATATCCAAGGGGTCTATATGAATCAAAACTTTTACATTTAGTATCATAAATACTTGATGTTAGATCCTCCATGAGCATTAGCTCATTCCCTCTGTGGAGCCATTGACAGATCGATGGTGGAGTGAGGCATTTGCTCAATGCAAGGATGCAAAATCTTGCCATGTTCACTAAGTGCTCAAGAACGGACATAAGATAAACTGATTTGAACTACATTGTGATGGAGTAGGAAAAGCTGGACTTGTTGGTATGCTATGGGTAGTGAATCTTTGTGAAATTGTTTTCCTCATATAGTGTAATATGAAGCCTAGTGCCAGTGACTTTACCACATCTTCAGCAGGTCACTGGTGTTGCTGCAAAAAAAATAATGCAGGTGTTCTATAACAGTATGATAAAGTCCTGTATCCTGTCTCCCGAACTTTACTGATAATTATTTACCAGAGCTGTATCCTCTCACTCTAAAGAAAAAAAAGCTACACAGCTCCTTCTCCCACATAAAAAGGAAGAAAGGGGTACAGTCTGTCGTCAGCATGTCAGACAAAACCCCTTTGCATACACAAAGCTTTAAATCTGATAAGTGGATGGTTAAAGGCTTCAACTATGGGTGGGGAGCACGGAAAATGGGAGAATTGTATGGCCCCCAAATTGAGAAGCCAGAGAAAGAAATGTTCTACAGTTTTGCCCAAAGACTGCTGTTCCAAAATCCATTGTTTGAGTTCTGCAAGCCTACACCTGTAAAAGGTGCTGACAAAGTATATATATATATATATATCTATATATCTATACACACATACACACACACGCATATATACTACATTTAGAAATATTTTTTTTATTACTCACCTGGAATAAAACTATATCCTGCAATAGGCTTGAGACCTTCAGGGATAGGAAATGAGACCAACACGCGTGTGTGCCCCCTCTCCTATCCAAAAGATGGTCCTCTGGAACCTGGCTATCCTAAAGAAAGAAGGGGTCACAGTTAATGTGTTTCCAACTTTGGCAAACCCAGGCCCCTGCAATTACTAGTTTGAAACTACCCTATTCCTACTGACTCGGTGTGGACTTTTTAGGCAGACTATACCTGAAAACTATTCCTGCAAATATTTCTAGAGAATACCTCTACAGACTTGGTATATTCCTTTGTAACTTTTTACACCTATACCCATTTAAAACTTGTTGTATTCCATTTGTGTATACAGGATCTGGTAGGCTACACCTTGGTGCATTCCTCAGTGCCCTAACCTTAACCCAGGCCCAGAAGGAAACACCAAAGACTAAGGAAAGTATTACATCTGACACTATCTGAGATTTTTCAATTTCCGAAATCGAGGAATTAGAGGCAGGTGAATTTCCTTGTGAAAACATTCCTGCCAAATGAAAAGGATAAAGGCAAGCACTGCTCATGTGGCATCAACACAGTGGTTAAAAAATTTTAGTTGGCTGATGGTCAAGGATAATGGTATGTGGTGTTCTGTGCAGTAAATATTCAAACAAGCATCCCCCAAAGAAGGAGGTAACTTAGGTAACTGTGCCATGCGCAAGAATTCAAAAAGAAAGTTTGTTGGACCATGAAAAATGTAGAATGCGCATTGAGTCTTTCTACTGATCTGTTGGAAAAAGCGAGTCCTGGAGCAAACAGGTATAGGTCAAATTAAGTGATCTGTATCAGTTTTAAATTACCAGTGTATCAACGAAGTCATAGCTTCACTGGAAAGTGAGGCCACTAAACGAAATGACATCACAGCAGAAGGTTTAGGCAGATGTATTAAAACACACAATTTTGTTTCTTCTCTGATGATGCTTTTAGATGTGTTACCTGTGTTATCTAGCTTATCTAGGGCTTGGCAAAGGCAAGATGTGAACCTTACTTAAACACAGCCAATCTTGCAGGCCACAAAACTATCAATTTCGGAATTGAAAGACACCCCTGAACACATTTTGAAAATTGTCATCGCTGTCTTGAAGAGGAATGGTCAGATCTTCGCATTGTTTATTCACAAAGTGATGTAACTTCATTCAAATCTGGAATCTATGATAATTATATTGAGAAAGTTGTCAAACACCTGGATGCGAGATTTCCAGATATGCCAATCATCTCCAGTTTTCAATGCAGAAACGCACGATCCAAGTGAGTCTGCTGAAATACTCTAATCATTACTCTAAAAATGGCACTCCTGTTTTGAACTATGACAAACAAGAGTGGGCAGTTGCATCAAAAATGATTAAAAGTCAGCCGTACACAAGTCTCAATCCAAAACAGGTTTTACTTAAACTAGTAACAACAAGTGAGCTCAGAGAGTCTTTTCCAAATCTATCAAAACTGGCTGCTATTGGATTGTCATACCAGTAAGCACAGCTGAATGTGAAAGAGGGTTTTCTGCCCTAAAAAGAATCAAGATTTGCTTGAGAAATCACATGAATCAAATCACACTGAATAACCTCATGATGATTTCTTTGGAGGGACCAGATTCGCATGACTTTGATTATGAGAAAGCTTAAGACAATTGGGCCTCTAGGAAGAAACAAAGAATTATTATTTAATATGAACTCACATCGAGCACTCTGTAAGGTTTACGCAGTTGATCTGTTCATCCTTGTGGAAACCTTCAAGTTTTTGGAGGAGCTCGCCCCATGTGGAATTGTTCACCCTTCATCTTTTTGGAGCAGTTTACCGCATGTGGAATTGTTCACCCTTGTCCAACCGTTCAAGTTTTTGAAACTGCTCATACTTGTGGAACTGTTCGGGTTTTTGGAGCCGTTCAACTATATGGAATTGTTCAGGTTTTTGGAGCTGTTCACCCCATTTGGAATTGTTCATCCTTTGTGGAACCGGTCAAGTTTTTGGAAATGCTCACTCTTTGTGGAGATGTTCACCCTTGTGGAACAGTTTAGGTTTTTGGAGCTGTTCACCCTTGTGGAAACATTTACGTTTTTGGAGATGCTCACTCCTTGAGGAATTGTTCACCCTTGTGGAACCATTCACGCCCATCTGTGGATCCATTCAACCTCCGTGGAGCTGTTCTTGGCCCACTCCCTTCATTTACTGGATTTTTATTTTTTTTCAGTTTTGGAGACATCAGCATTATATGTGGGCATTACCACATGATAACATGGTTGCAGGCACCAGCATAATCCGCTGCACTACATCTAAAATCAGGTATACAATGAAAGAAATGACTAACTTCCTCCATTCTGGCCTTGAGTTTCTCCTGCATTGTTGCTGGATGTAAAAACACGTGGATCTATGCAACAAAAAGGTAACCAGTTGTGTCCACCTCAATTATAACTAAAGTTGTTGTAAGTAATAAATGCCTATCTTTGATAATATCTGCATGTCATTGTTACTATACACACCCACTTTAACTTAGCCACACCCATAAAACATTTCCTCCTGGCTGGAAAATTTTTCTGGAGAGAACACTGCCTACCCAACAGAGTTTAAAATCTGCAAGGATTATACAACATAAAGAAGTATCCTCTAAAAGAGGGTTGTTGCTTTAGGTAGCAAAGCCCGTGCATCTAAGGTCTTCAGTGATGAATCTGGCCCTGGTGCTCGTTACTGCTGTTGCACATTGTAATGCGTGGTTACAGTGCACCTATCCAGAGTCCTTGCCTCAGCAAGCTGTCTGTGGTTATGACAGTTTATACTTTGTCATGACAATTTGGGATAGGAACTAAGCAACACGTGATAGAGAATTAGTTTAATCAGTCAAGTACAACATTTAGCCCTAGGTGTATAGGTGTACAGTAAAATTCTCAAACATACATTATATTATATTATTGCATTGGTTGTTTGGAAGGAAATGAATCATAGCTATTCAGAGTGGTCCACTGCCAAGCTGGTTGGTGGCTGGGGAGAGAAAAGGATGTGCTTCTGGAAAACAATTTGTTGGATTAAGTTAGCTTTACCAACGATGGGTCTGTTTCAGATAATATCCTGAGTAGTGTCATTTTAGTATTCTGTTCTTTGTTTTGTTTACTTATTTTTTTACCTTTGCTTTTTATGGCCATTTAGGATGGTCAGCAAGACTTTTACAACATACAACTGTTGAACACTTTATCAAGTAGAACACATCAAAGGATGATAATTATCTCCATGTGACATTATTAACATACTGTATTTGTACATGAAATAAACATGCCTCAAGCAGTAAGGTCTAAAATGAGAAACGTTCTTGTTGTCTTTAGCAATCAGTCAGTCTGTTTTATGGTTCCATTACTACAGGCAAAAATGGTTATTCCTTCAGACACCACAAGAATTTAGGTTTATTTTTCTCAATTTTCTTTATTCCCCTATGGATATGAATTTATTATGGATCTGTGCACACCATAGTACAGGTGTGCACAGATCCATAATAAATTCATAGGAGGAGGAAAGGGAAATGAGCCACATATACTGTAAAATTTGTACACGAACTACATGACCCAGCAATGTAAGTCATAGCCATCTTAAAACTTTTATTTAAAGCAGTATGATGAAGTGGTGTGTCTTCCGGGTATAGGCGAGTATAAAAGCTTTATTAGGATCAGTGGTTGGACATAAACTAATAAACTTCAAAAATGAAAGTAGAGTAACTGTTTACTTTATTTACAAAATTAAAAGTGTAATCATAAACAAGAAAAATGTATATAGCTGGTCACACACCTCAATAAAAAGTCAATATATGCACTTAGGTTAGTGCCCATTATTCCTGTCAAGCTGAACAAGATAGTAATTTACCAATCATCTCAGTTGATATTGAATGTTATAAATCAAGGTATTCTTACAGATGACAAGATAGTGAGGTACCACTTGACACAGTTCACAACAAAAAAGGTTCATCTTCAAGAGTGTATGTAGTACATGTATACTAAGAAAACAATATGACAAATTAATAATGTTATCAAAGGCTAAAAAAATACTCACAGTAGTAATAGTGGTAGAAATGATAATAGTGTGACCAAACTTCAGAAGGGTGGCGTTAGGCAGGCATTGGATGGAGCACAGGTAAATCTAAAATCCTATAACGTACAAAGCAGTAAATTTCTTAAAAATATTTATGTAACTATAATAACTATTCAATATGTTGCTAAATATGTAATTGGATATAATATATATATAGTAATGATAAATATAGTACAAAAAGCTTGATTTATCAATAAAAACTTTATAAGGATTATCCCAAATTAGATTGCTTGAGGCTCTAAAATAGCCTTTCCGTACCTTTTTCACATGGGGAAACTTGAAATAACCTGCAAGTCTCAGGGAACCCTTTCTAAAATTACTATATCCACAGCACAGTAAATTAGCACAGCGGTCAGTGGGAAGAATGTTTTGTTTCTCACATTGGAGGTAAGTGGGAAGAATTTCACCCTTACAGATAGCTGAAAAATCAGTGATCATTGGTTTTAGTTATACCGACCGAGTGGCAAAAACTGCTCATTGCTGAAGGAACCCCTAGCAACCTCTGGAGGAAGCCTTGTTGAGAATCACTGCTCTAAACCATAAAGGATTCAGCAAAAATGAAATGAAAGGTTAAAGCTGCCAAAAAATGAAAGGGACATACATCAGCAGGAGAAGAGATAACTACAATAAAATAATAAATACAAATCAGATATTACAAATACACTTACCTTTAATCCCGCAGGGCAGTCAATCAGTCTGAAGGTCTCTTATGTAAAGTGAAAATTGTGAGTTTAGGTACGCTACTAGGCTACCATTTAAAATACTGCCCATGCACTTGAAACCCTGTACATTACCCCCCAAAAAAACTGAGGGAAGGGGGATAGCCATCTTCAAACTTTTTCAATAAAAAGGGGTGCAAGTTACAGATCAGTAAATAAAACTTACATTTACACATAATACTAATTTATGTGTAAATGGAAGTTTTATTTACTGATCTGTAATTTGCACCCCTTTTTATTAAATTTATTTACTCTTTGTTACTAAAGCACCTAGCATGAATTGCTTTAAGAGCCATTTATATCAATAGGAATTGTAATTGAAAATTCTTAGATGTTTACTATAATGTGAAGATGCTGTACTGCATTTTGTTTTTGAGGCATTTAGTAAATTTCCTCAATACCTTATAACTCACAATTGAAGGAGTTGACAAGTGCAGGATTTTCTGTCATCCCTAATGGTTCTTCCTTTGTTGTATATTCTTGTATAGTACATTCTCTTCTAAGGATTTCTTACATTCAATACACACAATGTTGCAACAGCATCCTATCTTCAGTCTTAGGTATACTTGTGTTTGTTTGCATCTGAAAACCTTTTCATTCTCATTCATGGAAGTAGGATTTTTTCAGCATGAAAAAACTGAGAAACAACTCAAAGCAGCTTAGTCGAGTTGCTTGAGGAACCTGTTTTCTAACCACACAGTGCACAGCAATCACCCTTTATCCATAAAGTCAATAAAAGCTTAAAAAACTAGAGCTGCATCAGTTCTATCTACTTAGCAAGGTCAGGTTTTTTTTCTTTTTGTTAGGCCAATATCTCACACCTATTTTTGCCATATAATCTCCTGCAGGAATAAGTGGGATCCCCCAGGGACCTATTAGATTAATGGTGATCACCCAGGGGACAGGGAACATTTGGTCCTTGGTCTGTGGACTTGTTTGATGTCCTTCTGCATTACTTGCTGTGATAGACTCAAAGATTCAAAGTAATTTGAATTCCTGAATTTATATCAAGACCTGAAAGTTAACTAGCACAATACAGCACAAATTTTTTAATTTGATATTATTCTGCTCAGATCACAATGAAAACTATTTAACCTGCTTCTGACTAATGTAAACTGTAACTGTAAATACCCATTCATTAAGTCATATACACCAAGCAGGTTAGTAAACTATATTTGAAAAAAAAAAGTAAATTAAATTATAAAAATAAATATATATATATATATAAAAAAGTCATTTCTACCTCCATGTTGCAGTAGGTTCTATAAAGCTTATCTGGCAGTGATGGATTATTTTGCTAGTTGAGACCCCATATTTTAGCAGGTTGTTATTGATTCCTTTGTACGTACTTTAGTTACAAAATGCCATTAAGCCTGAAAGCCCCAGTGCTAATGTCTTAGCATTTAGAAGGTGAGATCAGTAACATTTGTTAAAATGCTTTAAAGAAAGGAAACAATAAAAGAGAGAAGATGAAAAGGCTTTCCAGTATGTCAATTGGCATTTAATGCTACATAGAGAACAGAAGAGATTAAAATTCGTTTTTTGGCAGATTTTAAGGAAGCATGAATTAATGCAGTTACCGGTACATATTTATTAAAAGCAATTGAGTTTATTTAAAAGCTGATATTTGGGCAAAAATTTAAAAACACAGATGTGATATATTCAGTGTATGGGAGCTGCTTATCCTATTAAATATTGTTCGTCTATTCCTGAGATGTTTACATTCATGCCACACAGCAGAGCTCTCTCTGCCAGGAACTTCTACCTTTTCCTTCTTTAATTAAGTAACACATGCAGGTCTTGCTTCTCCCTCTTCTAGGCACTGACTGGACAAGTATAATATATACAGTACATATAATAAGCAATACACTGATATCTTCATCTCTGTCACTGACACTGCTATACAGATGACTGCAATTCCTGGGGTCTTTAGGAATTGATACTGATTGCATTTCACCCATCTAGGGCTTTGTAAACATGTTAATTATTGTCGTTGGAAAGGATCTATCACGATCCTTTCCAGCAACTAAAGACTGAAAGTTGCATAAATGAGCACTGTAAAATGTTGCAGGCTGTGCCCTCACAGTAGCCACCTATAGAATCTGTGAAGTCTTTGTTACAGTTGCCTGTGATATGGCCCAATAGAATTCTATGGGATCTACTGCACAGGTGCAACCTGAGGTTTGGGGGGGTTCTGTTATGACTATTAAAAGACACATCAGAAAGCATGGGTAAAATTTACATATAATTGTGCATCTCCAAAGGGAGTTGGTGGAATTGTTTAGCCCAGCCGGGGTAAAAGATAACTGCACTTTATTTGAAAATGCACCTGTCCTTTAAAATGATGCTAGGGTATATTTGGTCGTATGTTTAGGATCATTGCCTTTGCCTAAATGTCAAACCAACTCAATCTCATTTTTCATTGTAGACCAAAATAAGATTTGCTATAGAATTGCCCTTCATTTGGCCCCATTTATCTTGCCATCAATATTCATTAGTTTTAAGCTATTGCTGTAAAAAACTATCTCCATACCAAGATCTTACAGTCGCTTTGCTTCACCATAGTGATGGTCTTCCCATCATGGTTAACCTTGTTTGCTCTGTTCTCTACAGGTTTTTGTGCTTCAGGTAAATCGTGATTTTGATTTCACTAGATAAGAGATCCTTTTTTCACACATTTAATATTTTTTATCCCTCCCTGGAGCACCCCAAAATCCATATGCTGAGCATGTTGTATATAGAGTACTAAGTGCCAAATGATGTGCGGTTTTCAACCTGCATTAACTTCCTAGCCTTACATTTCCTCCAGAAAAACATGCAAAAAAAGGTTTCTTTTTTTAACATAGTTAAAATTTAATTTTAGGTCAATGTGCTTTGACCAGATATTTTGAGCTTGTGTGCAGTTAGGTAAGTAGGGTTGATAATGTACTTCAGAATTTACTGCTGTGTTATTAAGTCAAAGAGGAAAGTAGAAGCATACCGTATTTCTGGTACACAGTCAGTTACCCTCTCTGTATCTATCCTTTCTTGTAAATAAAATGTTTTACTTTAAATCATGAAGCTAATTCCCAACCTAACCCAATAATTTTTTTTAGGTTTGAATTTTGTGTGGTGTTGGAAAGTGAAAAAGTGCATGTTGTTGCAGTGTTAGCAAGTGCTAAAAATGTGTGTTTTCAGTGATGAAATGCAACTGCAAAAGTGCATGCAGCTACAGTGTCAGTAGCTTCATGATGGCTCAATGCACATAAATATAAAGCAAAACAGTCATCTCTAGAATCTAGATAAATGCCTTGGTAAATGTTAATGTGCTAAATTTGGTTTTATCTATTCTGATGTCTATTGTAATAATTTTGATTGAGTATATATATATATATATATATATATATATAGATTTTTTTATTATAACTTAACATTGTATTTTGTCAGCCCATTTAAATTTATTCTTTTAATCCGATTTTCACTTTTCATTTATGCCAGTACTTCCCACCCCCCTCCACAAAATATACATGCTCAAAGGGATCCAATTTGAGATACTTCTATAAAAGCCACAGACCTAGTCACTATCAACAAGATCCAAAGCTACCTCATTTGTACACTACAAAGGTTTCAAATGATGTGTTGCTGTTGGGGAAATTTCTCTGCTCACTTCCTGGCCTGCCTGACACCCATTACCTGGACAGGAAGCAAAAACTTTCCTTAACACAGGCAAAGATAAGGTTTTGCATTTTTTTTTCCCATCCGGGAGCCTGGAGTTTGACCTTAATCTCTTTGTAGGCTTTTGAAACAAGCAATATGTCAGCTGCAAAAGTAAAGAGAAAAGGATTTTGGGATACAAATTTAATACCATTACAGGTCATTTCGTTTGTAAGATCTCTGGGGATCAGGTACATGGGCGTTACAATCAGAATCAAAGAAATGCAGTATGATTTTAGGCGATTCTAAGTTACTTTGATTTGCCTTTGCTTTGATCTCGTAGTTGCTTCATATTAATTTAAATTGTTTTTTTACTTCACATTGACTTGTGTGAGATAAAAAAGCAATTTAGATGTAAGCAAATGTTTGTGTATATGTGTGTAAAAACTCGTTCTTTGCCCAAGTATGGAAAATAAGCACTTTAACGCTTCCTCTCTAAAGTGAGGGAAATTCCTTTGTGTTCCTCATTTAATTATGTTCCAGTAAGAACCGTAATACTTTAAATTTACCCCAATATTCTGTTCCAGTCCGTGAATAAGTCTTGCTGATGGGGATACAGACAGCAATTAAATCCAATGCTTCTGCATTTTACAAAAAAAATACCTTGACTGCAAACAAACATTTTTACCTTTAAAGTATTCTCAATTCACTATTTATTTTGTCATTAATTCCAGACTAATACTACGAAAAAAGTCTAAGAGAGGTAAATAATTATTTAAACAAAGAATGTATATCAGTGTTTTTAAATGTTATTTTTTGTTTATAAACTTTTTCTATCAAATTTTATATTTGAATAATTGTGTGTACTTGTAATTTTTTAGGTCATATATGCCTTAAATACTAGGAATGATGAGCATGAATCAGGAGTCCAAGCCATTAAAGAAGCTCATGAAGAAGAGATTCAACAAATTCTTGCGGAAACAAGGGAAAAAATATTACAATATAAAAATAAAGTATCGGAGGAAACTGAACTTAAAAGGAAAATCCAAGCACTGGAGGAGTCATTAGAAGAACATAAAAAGATGAAGCACCAGGCAATCACTGAATTTGAAGTTTACAAACACAGAGTAGAAGATATGCAACTATGTGCAGAAGCTCAGCATGTACAAAGGGTTGTCACTATGTCAAGGGAAGTGGAGGAGATTAGGAAGCGCTTTGAAGAAAGGATAAGAAGTTTCATGCAACTTCAAGTACAATTTGAGAAAGATAAGCGTGCAGCCCTTGAGGAACTAAGGACAAGTCATAGAATAGAAATGCAAGAGCTCCTGAAAGTTCAGCACAACCAAAATGCTACAATAAATAAGGGTCAAGAAACACTAGAGGAGATGCATAGACTGCAAGTGGAGGATCTTAACAAAAAGTTGGAAGACCTAAGGCTAGAGAGGAAAAAATTAGTTGAGGATTATGAAGGGAAGCTTAGTAAAGCCCAGGCATTCTATGAGCATGAGTTAGAGGCACTGAAAAGATCACAGCTCTTTACAGCAGAGAGTCTACATGCTTGTAAGCAGAAGGAAGCAGAAATGAAGAGAGAATTTCAGAATCAAGAAGCAATTTTACAAAAGAACCTTGGTATCCTTAAAACAGAATTTCAGGTTGTACAGGAGGAAGCTGCAAGTCTAAGAGAAAAGTGCCAAAAACTTCAAACTTCTCTAACTGCAGCAGAAAGCAATGTTCAAGTAAGTATAAACCATAATTACTCATCCAGATACGTGGGAAGTTTAAATGTCTATTCATTTAAAATAATCATGAGCTGGTCTAAAATGTCTGTAAGGTAACAAGATTTCTAAAGTGTTTTAAAGCAACTGCACTGGTCTTCAGATCAGTAGCTGTGACCTTAATGATCCCCTTAGCCCAAGTCTTCAGGTGTTTGATTAGCAGTAAATATATTTTACACTGTTACTGTGGAGTAATGAGAAACTTGGTCTTGGCACTTTTCTCTCCTTCCCTTCTAGTGCATCTTCTTTATGAAGCCTGAAAGACTACCAAGTCACACAGGTTAAATTACTCCACAGCACCTGCACATAGGTCAGTGAGCACTTTACTAACCATAGCCTGGCCAAAGTTATGCTTTAGGTCATCCGCTCTCAGGTGTCTCTAATTTTATGTCACCAAGTATCAGTAATATAAGTGACATAATGCTTACCCCCTCCCCCCCTTCCTGCCACCCACATCCCAAGATTATGCTGTCTTCAGGAACAACATTTGCTCATAAATCTCCTGCATCCAATTCTTCCGGGGATGGTCAGATGTGGATTCATCTGTTGATCTCTGTGTCACTATATGCATTATGTTGATGCCAAGAATAACAGGGCTCACTGGATGACCATTTTTTGCCATTTCAACACTCATTCAAGAGTAATCGATGTCAAAGATTGTTCATCACATTTTTGTGTTGAAGACAGCAGGGTTACCAAGGTGGTGTGAGGGTAAGCATAATTGTTTTAGCAGTGCTTTTCACCTAAACCAGCAATCAATACTATAGGAATTTTTACACTGAGCTTGCAAACATGGAATACAAAAATATGAAATGGTAATCTCAATGTCTTGTAACAATATTATATTATTTTAAGGCATTCTGTAGTTTCAGACACAGATCAAAAGTTTTATTAAGCTCAAAACTGATGGCAGTGATATTTCACCCTACTGAGATTTTGCAAGCTGCACATAAAATATGTAAATGATTGTTATATCAATGCTAGGTGATATTGCAGCCTACGTTCAATTTAATTAAAAGTTTAACAGAAAATTTACACACCTAGTCTGCCTATTGTTGTTTGGAAGCATGTAGATACCAACATAATAGAGTACAGCGATAACATCAGCCTAGGAACTGCAGGACAGAAATAATGTGGAGAAAGACACCAGTGAATAAGGCAGCAAATCATATAATCCATCATTACCCAGTGTGCACCTCAGAAAAAAGTGAAAAATAAAAGATGAATTAACCCACAAAAGATTAGAGAATAATGGGGTAACAACAGCAGTACAACTTGATAGATATTTTAAAGCACAGACAAACATTTAATAAACTGAAGCTTGTCTGACCTAGAAATATTTTATTTTATCTGGTGAAACTTCCATTAATGTCTTTTGTCCTGAAATGACAATGCTTATTGTACTGTATCTGTGGAGGCACAGCATTGTCACCCTAGGACATGATTACAGAACATCTTCCCTCTCCACCTCTCTGTAACATGTGGAGGTGGTGATCTGTAATCTGCTGAGAGAGCTGGAAATATTGCTAGATGATAACATTACAGCAGGCAAACAATATGCTGTACGTTTATTAATTTGCTATATTTCTGGATTTGTGTACACTTTAACCATGGCTAACTTTATCCAGTACAGTATTTTTCAGATTAACTAAGAGTAGTTATTATTGTATTACACTGGTCACGGGTGCTCAGATTTGAGTAAAGTTTGTTTATTTAGAAAAGTGAATTTTAGCCTGAGGTGAAGCTAAGTGACATATCATACTGCAGAGAATAAGCAGTCACTTACATTTTACAAAAGAAATATATGGTGTTCTGTAAATGACAAAGGGGTCGAGGAGGGTGGAAAAACCACACCAGCAATGCAGTCTGAGACATGTGGACTTTATCTTGAGCAGGAGCTGTACTATGCAGCAGAAGGAAAGTAGTGACTTGAAATTGTGAAGTGATCCCCAATGTATGACAAGTGAGCAGAATTTATGCCCCTACATTAGAATTTACCATAATCTCTGTGCCCAGCAATAGGCTTTAAGTAAACATCATCTTTTAAAAATCAGACTGACTTACTAATTTTACCAACTGTTTGAAAGAAAAACAAAGAAACGAGCTGAAATAGCAGTGAGCGGTTAGGATTATATTTGGTGGCAAGTTTGATAGATTTGTACAGCTGGAGTATGTTTTTTTTTCTATGTTGTTTGCTGAGTGATAAATTATTTTACTGCCACTTTATGATGTGGTTTATCATTGTATGAATTCAAAGCTTTGCCATCATGACTACATTATAGTGTTAATATATTTAATACATTTTGCATGTTCCATATCCCTCAGGTCCTTCAAAAACAGCTGGAAACTGTGAAGCAGGAGGAGATGTCTTTACTAAGCAAACACAAAGACATGGAGAGTGAGCTAGCAGCTGCTCGGGAACATCTACAGCAGCAGGCTACAGAACTTGTGCTCAAAGCCAGTAGGTGCCTTGTGCCTATATACTGGAAATGAATAGAGGAAACTCAAAAAAAGGCTGTAAATTCCAGCATACCTTATATTCCTTTGTAAAACATAGTTATTTAGCAAGTCCACACAATACTCATAGCATGTAAAAGAAACATTTGGTGGCAATCAGCCATTCACACAGCCAAGAGCACACATGTATGTTTTTTTTTGTCTCACACATAGCTGTCAAATCCCACATATGTGTTGTAAGAATCCATTATATCATCACAGCTAAGAGATATAGGCTGCAGCTTAGAGAATACTGTGATGCCATCATCACATCATGGAGCTGCAGGAGAAGAATCCCAATGCCATGGGGATAAACATCAGGGAATTAGTGGTCAAATTGTAAAATCTATCATTAATTAATTCTGCACATTAATCAGACACATATTATGCAAAAAAATATCTACATTGAATGTTAGGCTTATCACAGAGTGGATTGAATACTCCAAAATTAAATGTTAAAAAAATACAGGTTGACATTCAAAAATTCAGCAACCTGAGGAGTGTCGTATTTTAGAAAATTGTTTTTTATTTTTTATACTTACCTCCACACACAGACCAGTCTTCCTCTCGCAGCACCACGGGCATCTGGCACAGTTCCAGGGAGCAGGCAACAGGGAGGTCTCAGTGTGTATTTAGTGCAGCAAGCAGACCTAACAGCTGTTTCTGCAGAACAGTGCCATGAAAACATTAGTGGCCAAACAGTGTACTGCAGTCCCTGTATTGTGATGCAATCCGAAATTCATGCCGGAAAACTTAAAGATCTAAATTATCGATGACCAGATTTTCGATTATCAACCTGTACTTTGAAATTTAAGAGGGTTGTATTGACAGATCAGATTTTCGGAAAGCATTAATTCTGGATGATCAGCATGACAGCCAAGTATTTACCTTTTTTAAACAGATCAACAATGGCAGAGCCAATATTGTTTCAATAATAAGTTATCTAAAATGCCTTAATCCAGCAAGTCTGTTAATGAATTTCCATTACAGTGTGTGATGTATTTAAAACATTGAAATAAAATCCTGTTTTATGGACTAATATTTTATGTGATATCACTTTTCCCCCTTGAGCTATTCCATCATAGACATACAAGCACTAGTTGCTAGAAATGTTGTATAGCATAAGCAGTTATAGTTAAAATTCGTAGTAAAATGCCTTAGTGATAGAAAAAAAAATCTGTCTGGCATCTATGGTGGGACATATCCTGGACCATGGGACTATACTTTCAGTTGTTTAACTCCTCCAATCCATTATATTAGGCAGGGTTGTACAATTACCCTTTTGCAGATGTTTACAGACAGTTATTATGCAATATGGTCTGTCCAACAAAAAAAAATTCTCTGTCATTTTTTTGTATAAAAAAAAATATATATATACACAGCTATAAACAACAACACACATATTTGTTCCTAATAATGATAATAATAATGGAAGCATACAGTGATTGTCTGTAAAGGTTTCACTATTTTTCTAGGTCATATTGGAATGCTACAAGCCACACAAATGACACAAGAAGCCACCATACAGGATCTTGAGTCGGAAAAGGCCAGAATAAAGGAAAAAATCGTCAGACTTGAGGAAGAGCGGACCCTGCTGCAAACCAAAAATCAAAACCTAGATGAACGGCAAAGGCAACAGATTCTTGCACTGGAGAAAGTAAGACATTCTTTTTGTCCTTCCTGTTAGACTACAGGACATGTTAGTTACGGCTGTCTAACATGTAAATATTGAACAAGAGACATCTTTGTTGAATACTTCTGCAGGATTAGATCTCACACTTTTTTCATGTACAGTGTCACAGCTGTGAATTATTTTGTAATTCGATCCTCCAATGATCAGAATATTTTTTAAAATATATGGGACTTTTGAGTCAATGTTATTTACCTTGCAATATATATTTATATATTTAGTTTATCTTGTTTTAGAATATTCCACATCATTAGTAAAAAAAGTACCATGTACTTTGTATTTAACACAGCTTTACTAAATAATTCTGAAAGTCTTGTCTTACATTCTTCTGTTGCTAATATCATATACATTCCAATACCAAGGATGCTGCTCATAGTATTTTCAGTGCTGCTTAGAACTTTCTAATTATTTCTTGAACGTTATATTATGACTGCAAGCTGATAGGTAAGTGAATTATTGAAAGTATTGGTTTTCAATAACTAATTATAGTTATAAATTCTCTGTAGAGGATCAACCGAGTTTAATTTGATGTTTCCTGAATGGCAATTTTTGATTTGTCTTTATATGCTGCCTAGCTTTTTCTTTTTGAAGTGTACTAGTGGAAAACATCTTACTTTTAAAAGAAATGCTATCCTTACCCCTTTTCTTTCACACTAAAAGTGTGTCCTTGTCATGAAAGGTAAAAATCCAGTTTCCCTGAACATTTTGCCTTTCACACAGACAGGAAGTTTTATTAGGTTACCCAGGGCCTTGTTCATTTTTTATCTGATGGAGTACAAGCATCATCAAGCCCTGCCTCTGTTCTGTGCTGTCAGACTTTCCCCCATTCTACACATGCTGAGCCCTGTCTAGCCTACTACTAACTTCTACAATATAGGGCCCAGCATTAGAAATGTGGATTATTAACAATACAATTTTGTACTATTAGAAAGAAAAGACCAGAATTACCAAATAAGAGTCCTTTATAAGTCCTAAATGTTAAAACATAAAAATGTTGAGTTACAGCTTTGAACCAATTACCCTGTATGTAATTAGATATAAACACTAATAATTAAAGTGAAACACTGCAAATATTAAAGGAATTCTATTACATTTTCAGTAATACTGTATATTCAGAGGGCTTGAAAAAGTTTGATTTTTAAATAGGGGAATATTAAAAACTGTAAAGGTAGTGACAGAGCAGAAGCAAGCCCACCAGCTGGACAGCTCACCACCCACATATTTGCCTCCTTCTCCTTACATGTCCCTCCTTTTCCCCAGAACTTTTAAAAGAAGAAAGCAGGGAGGTATTTTATTATTATTATTAGCCAGTATTTATTGAACAATACCTGTGTACTGTAGTCTTCTTCATGGGTAAATAAGGCATCCCCCTGAAAATAAGCCCTAGAGCATATTTTGGCCTTCCAAAAAAAATAAGACAGTGTCTTATCATCGGGGAAACAGGGTATTACGCAGGGCTGTACAAAGTCCATAGTCGTGTCACTAGCTGTCCCTCAAAGGAGCTCATAATCTAATTTATCGCAGTTAAAAAGCTTAAATTGTTTTATATTTTGAACAAAATATGATTATTGGACTGTGTTCGGGGAGGGTGAAGGTCTGCTTCTAAACAGTCTGTGGCTGCACTCGGCGTCTGGTATATTCATTTTTTTTTTACATACACTTACTTTACTTTATTTTAATTACTGGATCCTTGGTACTGTTTCATATTGGTAATGATCAGTGTTCTCCACAGCCCCTTTTTAACCGGGCACACCACCGTGTCACAATACAGGGCCATGCACAGTTAGGACATAATACAAGGCGATGGAAAAGTGGGGCATTCCAAGGGGGTAGGCATTAGAAATTTTGGAACAATGTTTAGGGGGCAGTAGAAAGCTGACAGAATTATAGGGGTTGCTGGTATTTTATGTCAATAGCAACTAGGAACACTAAATTTGTCATGTGATACCCGCCACACTTTTGGACTACCCGCTAACAGCGTCTTCACACCCAGCTTAAAAAAATTTCTGGGGAGAACGTTGATGACATTGCACTAATGAAGCAAGTAGTTTTATCCATATCACAATATCTTGAATGAAGGACAAACCATTTTTGAGGAAGCAGATCGTGCTCTGTTAAACATATCACAAAAACATACTGTATGGTTACAAGACTATGTGGTTCTTGAAACAATTTTTACAATAAAATACCTCATTGTTTTCAAAAGATACTTGTTACTGAATTTTTATATATTGTCATTATGTTGTATGTAAAGTCTTTCTTTTTAATTTGAACCAAATATCCTCCTTTGTAATGTTTTAAAAACTTTGTTCAATAATTGTTTAAGGTGATAAATAGTTTACAACCCCCCCATTTGCCTTATCTCTTGTAGTCTGTACTTGATTTTTCCCCATGGCTTTATATACAAGAGGGTGGGGAGGTTGGCTTTTTATTTGTTGTGCAGTCACAAGAAAGAATTATCTTTTCTGTGTTGCAAGGTGGAAATAGTAATTACAGATACTCCAAAATTTATCAGCTACAATTGTTCCAGTCCAGATAAAAGTGGAATTATTAAATTACATTTTAAATTGTCCTACCTGAATGATTTCCACGATTTGTCTACATGTTTTCTAGCTGGCATGTTAGTAACTTCTATACAACTTGTAATATCCAAATTATTCTTTGTTCACATATCCAAATTATTCTTTGTTCACAGTTCCAATAGTGGGCATTTCAACCTTTATTTACAGTTATGCTGTCAACACGATGTGGTGGAGGGCTTTCAGATTCAGTTCAGTCATTGCAATGAGAAGATCCTGCTTTCAATGAGTTCAATGTTAAGGAAGGCCTGAACAACCAGTTTACACCTATGTCATGCTTTAAAGATATTTATGCCCCCCCCCCTCCCAATTTACCACTACAACTCACTAATTTGCCCAGAGGTGGGAGGAAACTTGTACTTAAAGCAGAACTAAACTAAAAATAAAAAAATGACACATACTTTAAATCTCGCAGATCCCTTGATGACGCTGGTCCTTCCCTCGATCTGGTCACACGTCGTCCTGGATATCCTCTTTATCCCGGCAAGGAGGAAGCGCCAGGTGTCTTTTTCTTGTCTTCTTTCAACGTCACCCAATCTGGCACTGCGCAGGTGCAAGATCAGATGACAAAGCACATGTAAAGGGGAAAAAAAAGAGCTGATCTCACTGCGCATGCGCGAGATCAGCATCTCTTTTCCCTTGGTGGAAAAATGTCCCTTCTGTGCATGCCCTTAGCACATGCCCTTAGCCCTTGAGCAACCAGAGAATCCCGGGATGCATGATGCTCCCATGCGATCAAGACTTAAAAGGGGCAGTGCTGCACCCTTTTTTTGTTATTTAAAAAGGTTGTTGCACTTAAAAAAAAAACAACATTTTTACTTTATTTAGAAGGGTTATCTACCCTTCTATGTAAAGTAAAAATGTTGAGTTTAGGTACGCTTTAAGTGAAAACCCTGTAATAAAAGCCTCCATTCTCAGGTTTTTTTGATCACTTGCAAAGCCATGAAGCCTAATTTGGCTTTGTGGTATTGATGTTGTTGCTTTGCAACAACTATAGTCTTGGGTTCAAAGAAAAGTATTGTCAAACCTTTGCTATTTATAATAAATTTGCTTTTTGATAGGTCCTCTTTAAAGCTCAGTTTATCACACTGGAAGTAGAAATTATTAGAAACAGCAGGGTTTTGCACACTTCTGTCCTGCAACTGCTACTATTTGACACATTTTTAATATTCCAACTATCCTACATAAACTTTCTGGTTTGATTTGTGATCCTTTGCTATAAAAGTAAAAATGGAAGAACATCGTATACATTTTTGTAGTTACAAAGTGCAATATTTTAATATTTCCTAGTTCAGATTTTCATTTTAAGAGCCTATAGGCATGGAAAAACTGTCAGCCTAAGTCCCACCCACAAAAGTCTATACTCCTATCCCCATTACACAGCATGCAAAATACCCTGATAATAGACATGTAAAAATTAATTTGGTATTATTGGCCCCTTCCCTAATAATTATAGTGTTCTCCCCTTTAAGTGTCTCCCCATTTCCTTATCTTTGTTAATAGTATCCAGCCTGTGGCCCCTCCCCTAATTAGAGTCCCCCTGTGGCCAATTCATGTATATACTGTTACTATGTGGCCCTGTCTTGCAAATATTATTGTTCCCCTGCCCCATTCCATCTCTCCCTGCATTAACTGCGATTGCATCCCCCTCTCCCCTCCACCTCATAATCAGTGTTGCCAACCACTTACACCTACCTGATACCAAATGCCTCTTAAGTATTCCACCTATGTCAGCAGCTCCCATTATTATAAATAGAAGCCTGACACCATCCTACTACCTAGGAATCTAGAAATAGTACTGATTTAATTCATGATGTTGGCAAAAAATGATTTTGGGCAGTAGACTGGTGGCTTTGGATAGTGAGATAGAACTGACAGTGGGGACAAGCAGAAAGAAGAGCAATTACAACGAGGGGAGAAGCTAAGGCATTTGCTACAAGGTTGGAAGCCTGCAGTTTTCTATAACTTTTTTTTTGCTGTGGCATTAATTGTAATCTTCATTGGAAACTCCTGAACTCTTAAATTTGGAGGGATATCCACCATTTACATTTAACCATTTAGGTAGGTGTGATGGCCTGGTGTGTACAAATTGTCTAATATGTGTCCATTATGGTTTACATTTTGTGAAATGAAGAACTAAAGAGTTTAAAAAATATTTATGTAACTGCATTATAGGAATTATTGTATAATTAATAATGATTATAAAAACCTAGTCATATAGATTTCATTTTACATAGTTCTGATACATCAATTCTGATCCTCCAAAAATAAACCCACCAGAAAAATGTATGTATTTGTGTGTATATAAAACATTTTCATTTTTATCTATTAGGCAGCTGAGCATGCACTAATTTTCCTGTTGCCCAAGTGGTAACCCTGTAGCGTCATTCACTCTCTGAAAACTTCCTACCCAGTGACATATAGATGTTGCTTTCTATCTGACTGACAGCTTAATCACTGGAGAAATCCACTGTGACAGAAAGGTTTCTAACCCATCATCTTTCAGGCTTGTAATCTTGCCATCACGTCCTTTTTTTCCTGCTAGGCTACTGAGCAACCTTCTGTGCAGGAGACTTATGTGACGTATGTTTTTTGCTGTATATGTCAATGTAATAAAATGTTAAAATGTACGATTACTATGTTATAAATGATGGAACATACCATCAATTAGTGAGAAATCTCTGCTTTGTAAAATTCCACTGACAATAAATCAGCTTTTGCTTTCAGAACAAACCAGTCAGTATAGTTATTAGGAAATGCTCACACACTAATTACTAAAATAGTTGAGTGAATTAATTTTATGTGTCTCTTGTTATTATCGCATTTAATAATTTAGAATGTTTTAATGCATACACTTACTAGATTAGGCAGGCGAATAGGGAGCACAGCGCACCATGTATCACACAATACTTTGTGGCAGTTCTTAGATGTGCTTTAACATCTCTACATTTTTGTAGGCTGACTGCATTTTAAAGATGGACATGACTTTATGATACAGCCTAATTACTTTTCCTGTTTTATGATTATCTTACGTTATTAATACACACAGGTGCCAGATCTTGACATCTGATATAAATATCCTAAGAACACTGAAGCTTCTTAGAGAATTATGAATAGGGATCAGTAAACATAGCTTCTTAACCAGTTCTATTTGTACTGCCAGAGGAGAGGGCTGATCAAGTAAAACTATATTACCAGTTTGATGTTTAACTAATAAATGTTTAACGTAGTCTAAGGGCTACTCCTTTTTTGGGGAAAGCCGATTATCTTTACTGCATGTTTTTGGGATGTGGCGGGAAACTAGAGTACCTGGAGGAATTCTACGCAGACACAGGTAGAACATACAAATTCCTTTCAGATATCATCCTGCCCAGAATATAAACCTGTGACTTAGTGCTGCAAAGGCAAGAGTGCTAACCACTGAGCCAACCGTGCTGGCAGTTATGCAAACGAAGTTGACCACAGTGCTAATTAAAAATTAGCACATAGACTTCTGTTTATAATAAGGCATGATATTAATTTACAGACCACTTGTAGAGGTAAGATAACTTTGATAAGCTTTATCATAAAGTTACATAGCAAACAAATTAATAAAATACTAGCTCATTAACCATAGATTTTTTTTGTTAATAGCTGAATTCCAGTTAGAATTCAAAGACATACAGTAATGCTTTCCTGTTTTTTTAATACACCGTTTCATGTATATTTATAGATTTAACCTGTGTTTAACTTGGCATTGGTGTATTCCAGTCCCTATATACCAGAGCTTGGCATTTTGCAGTCCCTGTATAATTAGTATAAAGAACCAATACGTTGTGTGTACTACAGGAAGCTTGCTGTTAGAAAGAGAATGCAGAGCCACAGAGAGATGAGCCCACCAGTATGCTGCTATGCCTGTTACTTATCCTGTCATGTGGTGGGGGATACATAAGACCTGTAGATGTTACTGAACTGCTGCAGAGAAAAGTCAGGTCTCCTCTCTCACCAGATAGGGCTGTGTTGTGTGGCATAGATGTGTAAGCTAGAATAGATGGAAAGAATTGCAAATCCCTTGGCAGGTAAAGCAGCGCCATATATGAATTTCATGTAGTGTGTATTTAGATATTTTTCTGGAGTTATGTTTCAAAACATTGATAGCTAATAAAATCTATTTGCTATCAAGTTGATATTCAGTTTGAAAGATAAACAATGTACCTTTCATTTTCTTATCCTTACCTTTAATTTCCTTCTAGAACAAATGCCTGGTAAGATTAAATAGCAATGTGCATTCCAAATAGTCCAGAGTTTACCCAAACACAACCAGTAATCTAACAGACCTGATCATTCCCCTCTTCAGCTTCCTCGGCAAAACAAGTCCAAAAGAAAACACTTGTGATGAGGCCCATGGTACATACTCATCTATGCCAGGTTAAAACATTGAACCGGAGGATCAGGAAGTGTATGTCCAAAAGTAAGAATGGAAATATGGCATTCACCTTTTCATCATCAGTTAAAAAAAGGACATAAACCAATATAGAATAATAAAGAAACAGAAAGATTACATTTGGGCTTTAAAAAAAGAGTCAACTTTGCTAATTGAAAGGCCCAAACTCCCTTAATAAATCAACCCATAGTTAATTTGAATGCAGGTTAGGAGATTGCAGTGCAGACTCTTTGTTCTCCATATGCAAAGCTTGGAGTTATCCAGAAGCCATTACAATTTATCACATACAATATTAATAGGGTTATCTAGGCATTCTCCTTCCGACTTTCAGATTTCTTTTGTTAGTGTACCACCATACATTACTTAGCTAGACATTTACCCTGGTCACCTAACTTTCAGTTATCTCTTATCTAACATAATGTGCTCAGGATTTTTATATTGCCATAATATGGGATTCCCCTGGTTTCAAACATCCCCAGAAATGTAAATACCACTAGATATTTTAATTAGCAGTAAATCCAGTTTACTGGAAATCAAAGCCTTTTTTCAACTTTTACCACAATATTGTTATATCAGTCAACATGAATTGGTTTAACTGCATGCTATGCATAGCTAAAAATGTTTCATTTCTTGTCACCAAAATGTGTCATATCTTACAGGTAACTAACCCATAGCCATTAGGGCACTTGATTTTAAAGAAAGTTATATTTCTTATATAACCAAGCTTTACCAAAAATATGTGAAGAGGAGAGTTAATGCATAATTTCCAAAATAGTTTGCATTACAATATTAAATATTTAACAAGATAGAAAATAAGTTACTGGCTGCCAACCATATTTCTTGCAAAGTCCAACATGTAAATTTGTTTGAGGCATTTGCCAGCATGTTGGACCAAGGCCAAACATATTTATAATCTGCCTTGATGATCTCCCTCCCCTATTTATCATTGCTGACTGAAATGGGTCATACAGGCTAAAATCATTCCGTTGTGATAACTTTCATCTTGATTCTCCTTGTCATTTTTTGTAAAGGCTTCAGTAGGTAGTCATGTGTAGTGCTAGCATGTGCTCAGCTGACTTTTCACAAAGTTTTATATATAAAGAATAGGATTATTAGTAAATGTTACAGGAAATACCTGTAGGCATAGGCTCACAATATAATAGGATGTTATGGTATGTACTTAGTTTGCGCTAGTTGTTTTTTCTCACTGCAATCTTCAAGTAGCCCTGCAGGTTGGCTATCACAATTAACCGTAGTGTCTAGCTATCAATGACATAAACATCTACTTCACCTCTGGTGTGGTTCAAAGGGTAGAATAACCCCAACCTATTTTAGGTGTAAGTAAAATAGAATAAGGGTGATTTTCATAGAAGAGATGTAAAGAGATGTGTTGTAACAGAATGTATTAGTATACTTCTCTTCATGGAAACTAATAAAAAATTGTCCAAACAACTAGGAATTCCATACTATTCTAAAGTATGGTAAACTGATTGCCTAGTAGCATACAATATGTGTTTTAAAGCTGTAAGAACAAGTACCCTTGGCAACGTTGAAACAAAGATAAAACTTCATTCCCTTACAGACAACCACAGTCTTTCACAAGAATAATCTATTTGAGTATTCACAAATACACAATTTTCTGTGATTCTAATTACCTACTTTATCTGTAAACATTCTGTCCTCTTTTACCCTTATCATTTCCAAGCATATTTGTCTTTTTAAGGGAATTGGTTCATCTCATATGTATAAAATAAATTTTGGTTTAGTCATCGGGACTTCTAATGAAAGGTTGTGCTTAAAGTGGACAGGCAATGTCCCACCTGAAATTACCTGCCCGATTGTGTGCGCGATCAAAATCACGTTGGTTACCGACATTCCCGACACATCTCGGCTTTTGCAGCAGTGGACAACTAAATGAACTCTAGCGTGCATGGGAATTTTGTGATCCTGGCAAGACCAGTCTAAATGGCCAAAGAGAGGAACGAGAAAGAGATGAAAGAAGAAGATGGTGGCACCCATGACAGAACAGGGACTGATGCATATTAATTGCGTTTAATCGGTTGGAGGCTCCATTTGTTTAATTTAAATTTATGATTTGTGTTATTTATTTATGGTGATATGATGTTCATAAATCATTTGAATAAAGGATGAAAGATGTAAATACCTGGAAAAGTCAAGCATTTCAAACTGTTCTATAGCTGGGCTAATAAGACATGTCTGCTGGCATTTATCTAATATGAAAATTTATATTTCTGTTTGAAATACCTGAAGGAGAATTAGAGAACTGAGGATTTAACCTGACATTCCAAGCTTAATAACTGTCAAATTTTCCTCCTGTTTGTTAATATATCACAGATGCTGAATCAAAATTAAAGTTTAATTTATATGTCTATAAATTTAAGGAAAGAGAACAGAATTAGGAAAAAAAGTGTTTTTTTTTAAACTGATTGATGGGTCTGAAAACTGATCTAAGGACAAGTACTTGCATAAAGTGTTTGTTTTGTCTTCTTCTTTACAGAAGATCAATGAAGCGAAGCAGACCCAACGCGAATGCTATGAGAAAGAACTGATTAACCTGCGCATCAAATTTGAGGAGGAGACGATACAGCTAAAAGAAGCTCATGCAAAGATGTTAGAAGAGATGTCATGGAAACATCAAGCAGCGCTTGAGGCAGCACAAAGCTCTACAAATAAGGAGAAGAAACTACAGATGGTGAGTCACTGGGAATGCAGATACAACACTTAATTTCATGCCACTGTTTCTAAGCTAGCAGTAAAATGTATGTTTTAATGGTTTCAGCTGCAAGTTAAAAGGGAATTATCATTAGTCAGATACATTTTACCATTTGTTGGTATGTTCAGCAGGATAGTGCAATTATCTATGGTAATGTGCAATACCCTACAGCAAACAATCAAATTTGAGCCAGTAAAAGTCTATCAGGATGACTTATTTAACTTACTGCATTTTGTACCTTAATATTGTCTGATGCACTGGACTGCACTTAATGAATAGGCAAGGTGTTTTCAATACTGGTAACACTGGAAAGTAATATCATAACCAAAGATATGGTTTAAAGACAATTCTTGTTATAGAGCATGTAATCTACAGCTTAAGTAAACTATGCATCTGGTAGAGAATACAGTTCTGAATGGTAAATGATGGTAAACCAAGAGAAATAAAAAAAATGTATTGCTATAAATTATGAGCATATTTTGGATGCCCATTTCATAGAGCATTGGGTTAAATTGTATGTGTACTTGGAAAGCTGAGTTTTAAAGTTTTAAAGGGTTGGAAACAAACAGTCAATCCCAGAGGAGGAGAGGATCTTAAAAGAAGCTTTGTATACATAAATGTTCGGAGGTTATTGCAGTGGTATAACTAGGAAGGTTGTGTGCAGAGCCGAGGTTGTGATTGGGTGGTATCTGGAAATTAGTGAGTAGATGGATTGTGGTGAGCTTGTAGGTTAGAGAGAGGGACTTATACTGGATCCTTTGGGTAATTGCCATCCAGTGATTGGTTTGGAATAGAGATTTAGAGGTTGAGGAGAAGAAAGAGATGGATAATTAGAGAAGCAGATTTCAGTATGGATTGAGGAGGTGCTAGTCTCCATGTAGTAGAATGTTAGAGTTAGTGCCAGCATTTTGTGTCAATTTGAGATACAGTATACATTTGAGATGAAAATGATGAAGGAGTTAGAGATTTATTGTGTGAAAAAAATAATAGAGCAGAGTTGAATATTACCCCTAAATAGTGTGCAACATGTGCTTTCAGGAATGTCATCAACGTTTATTCCTAATTTATGAAAATAAGTGGGTTGTGAAATGGAAAATAATAGAAAGGCAGTTATGGGATAAAAGTGTAAAAAGGTCATATGTTTAAGAGAGAGTTGTATGTCATCTGCATATAAGTGGTATTATAATCCAAATGTATTTATTACGGTAGTTGCCCTAGATTGTGCATATAGATGGGAATAGGGCACCAGGGACAGAGCCCCTAGGTACCCCAACAGTCAGAGAGAAACTGTAGTTTGAATAGGAAATTAGGTTGGACCTTCTAGAAAGAGGATGGAATCCATAAAAGAGCAAGACCCTTTATTCCTAAAGATAAGAGTTAATTATTTAGGTCTGGAGTGTCAACTGCAGAACACAGATAAAAAAGATTGAGTACAGAATAATTGGCCTTAGAATGTAGCTTACTCATTTTTATAACCATTAACATGAAAAATACCTTGGGTCTACCTTTACATCTGACATATTTGTCAGTTACTTGAAATAGCAAATGTTCCGAGAATACTTTCAATCTTACTTTAGTTAAGCTTGGATTTCTGACAGGATTTTAGACAAGATAATAATAACACAATCATGTTCTGTAAACAATATTTTGGGTATCTTCTGCATTAGGAGCTCCAACAGCAATATGAAAAGGAAAAACAGGAACTAGAAGAGGATAAGAATCAACTGAAGCAACAACTAGAGACGCTTAAGGAAGAACTAACAAGCAAGCTGACAAATGCCAATCAAGAGGTAAAGCCAGCCCAGTTCTGATTTTTCCTTAAAGTTTTTTTGTATACTGCATTAAAACAAAAGGGACTTGTATCATGTACACCCTTAACCTGCTCTTTTGTACACATGAACCAGATTTTTCATTTATCTGTAACTCTGTTTATTAGATGCTGTGGTATGCTTTAAACCAATGGGCTAAAAAGCCTCGGACAGGCAAATGCAAAAACAGTATTATTAGGCTGTATTTTTAAACAAATAGAATTTTATTCACACTTGGTTGCAGTGGATAATTGTTTTGTTTTATGATGGATATTTAATTTCCCTATTTACTAAAGTGATGTCTTTGTTAAATGGATTAGTTAATTTTGTCTTCCCTACTATAACCTGTTTTTTTTTCTCAAAAGCTTTTTAAAACCTTATCAAAAGGCCTTTCATTCAAACATGATTACACACAATTACATTCAAGCATCAGAGGGTTTATTAGAATCAACAAGCATACTGTACATTGACAGTTTTGCATAGAGCACAGTTGTGCTTGCTTATAAAGCCTTATATTATTTATCAGCAAAAGTTAGGTAAAGTAAATGCAGGTTGGTATTTTCCTCTGGGTAAAGTGTATGTTCCTCTGGGTAGAGGCTTGGCCTTGCATCTACAATTCATTTTACCTAAATCTTTTACTCATTAGTATTTCCCATCACATCAAAGATCCAAAAATCAAGACTGAATAATAAAAGTTATTTTATATCTGAGAAAAAAAAGGGGATTTTCTCATTTGAATTAGGTTGCATGCCTCAGACTGTGTATTTTTACATTTTGGGATATGTAATAGATTATGTACATAATGGCATCAGTGTACAAAAAAGGGGAGGCATATGGGTAAGCCTCTTTGGGGCCTTTAGCAGGTGGAGGCACTAAATTACCAGGACCTGTAAATGATGCTGCCTAAATAACCAAAAAACTTTTGTCCTGTTACTGATCTGGACTTTATCCTCCCTAGCGGTTCATTTCTTTCCGGTTATTTATGTCAAAATACATATTATACTCATACTAATATATATACTGTAAAATAAATGTTCTTGAAAACAATATACTGATTTTATACATATAAATTCAATGTATTGCACTCAATACAGTTATTTTGTATTGAATGCAATACACATGGATTTTGAATTTCCTGCCCCGCCCCGCCGGCAACGTACACACGCACTGACGTCAGGTTTACCTACCCCGAGAGAGACTCGGTGTTACCGCTTTTAGCAATTTTTTTCTACCCCGGACCAGCAGGTTATCCGTGCAACAAGGGTTTTTATTGCATCAGAGATGTTCCAAAAGCCACTCCTGTGTTGTTTTCACTGTGTGCTTTGGGTCATTGTAATGTTGAAGTGTAAACCTTTGGCCCAGTGTGTGTTCCTCAGCACTGTGGATCAGGTTTTCATTGTGGATATCTCTGTACTTTGCTCCATTCAGCTTTCCCTCAACCCTGACCAGAGTCCCTGCTCTGAAAAACTGCCCCACAGCATGGTTTTGCCACCACCATTTTTCACTGTTGGGATAGTATTGGGCAGGTGATGAGCGGTGTTTGATTTCCTCAGGACATAACATTTAGAATCAAGTTCAGTCTTGGTTTTTTAGACCAGAGATTCTTGTTCCTCACAGTCTGAGAGTCCTTCAGGTGCTTTTTTGCAAACTTCAAGGGAGGAGAGGCTTCCATTTAGCCACTCCAAAGCCCAAATTGAGGGAGGACTGCAGATATGGTTGTGCTTTTGTAACTCACTCCCATCTCCACACAGGATCTCTGGAGCTCAGTCAGCGTGACCATTGGGTCCTTGGTCATCTATCTCACTAAGCCCCTTTTCCCTCCGTTGCTCAGTTTGGTTGGGCGACCAGCTCTTGGAGGAGTCTTGGTTGTGCCAAACTTTCATTTGAGAGTTATGGAGGCCACTGTGCTCTTTAGAGGACTTTCAGTGCAGCAGATTTTTTTTTTACCCAGATCTGTGCAACAATCCTATCTGTGCTCTGCAGGCAGTTCCTTTTGACCCCATGACTTAGTTTTTGCTTTGATATGCACCGTCAGCTATGAGACCTTCGAAAGGAAGGTGTGTGCCAAATCATGCCCGTGGGCGAACTACAGTCAAGATGCAGAAACATCTCAGCAGCGATCCAGGGAAATGGGAGGCACCTGAGCTAAAATTTCAAGTGTTTTTGCAAAAGGTCTAAATACTTCTGATATGTGATATTTCAGTTTTTTTCGTTTTATTAAATTTACACAGTTGTAGGCGTCAGGCTGCAACATAGCAAACAGGAAAAAAGTGAAAATTTTCTGAAGCCACTGTGTGTGTGTGTGTGTGTGTGTATATATATATATATATTTATATTTATTTATACGTGTGTGTGCTTTTTATGCATCAGAAAGGAAAGGCAAAATATGTATAAAGAATTTATGCTTATATTACAGGCTTATCTAACAACATGAGATGCTATTAACTGCTGTATTCCAAGGAAATCTATTTAGCCAGATATTCATTATCATTGCACTTTTTTAAATTACATTCTATTTTCTTGTAAGCAGACAAAAGACATTTTTCGTTTTCAGAATTCATTGCCTTGGAGAAGGAAACTATTGTCCTCAGTATGAATAAATCTACCATAATGCTTGCCTTTTAGCTTTTTGACTTTGCTGCTATGATTCACTGCTTTCCTGAGCTCCTGTGATTATAGCATAACTGAAAACAGTACTTTGGGTACATCTCTTTCATTGCTTGAGCATGGGTGGTTATCCCTTTGCTATTGCTATTGCATCAATATTGCTATTGAAAGCTATTGCATCAATAAACACCTTTGTTTTATAACATTTTCATCTTGACATGACCCATGAAGGGAATATAACATAGCATTCATCACAGAAGCATAGAGAAACACCCCGTAATAATAGCCAGTCACATAAATATAATTGTAAAAGTATATCGTATTCATTTAGAACTAGTTATATCAGGGAAAATCATACTGTAGAGACACACTATCTACCCATTTTTTGAACCTATATCAAATGAGCTTTCTGAACACGGTGTAAGGCTGCCAGTTGCCCATATTTCGGAACATTTTCTAGTGGTGGAAAAACAGGGTTCCAAATGTCACAATTACATCTTGACTTGTTGTTTCAGAGGACCAATAGGGGCATGGGGCCTTGTCAAAAAATTGCACTGGGGCCCAATGCTTCTTTAACGTATATACAGATATTTAATTTGAAAAAAAGCTTTAAAACTTTAAATTACTTTACAGATAAACTACACTTGATTCATATTTTTTATTGAATAGTGACTGCATAAAGAATAAAATGTTACATCAAAATTGGGCAATGTTTAGTAAAGAAACTTAATTGTTTTTCTGACCACTAGGGGCTTCTTACTGAGGCCAGTACCATACCCCAACTCATGGTCAACAACGCAATCCTCATATTTCATGGATACACAGCCATTTGGAAGAACACTTCCCTTTCACCTGTGCTTAGTTGCTGCTTTGTGCAGGGTCTATGGCTGGAGTGACTTCCTGCCTAATAAACTCTGTGTAGTTCCGTCAGAGAGAAGAGTCAAAGGAAGATAGCAGCAGTGTGGATACACACACTTCAAAGAAAGGTGTTTCCTATTCATCTCTGGAAGCCTATTACTGAGCTCTGTGCTTGTGATCTGTTACTGAAGACTGCATTAGGGGTCTGTTTTGAGGTCTTTACTGGGGGTCTTTTACCTAGCTCTGAATTGGGGATTTGTTACTGAGGTTTGTCACTGGGAGTCTAGATAAATAGGAGGTAGTTAACTAAAAGGAGAGTCAAGTCTCATATAAACAAAGATACAGTTGCCAAACCTAAAATGTTAATATGTCAAGAGAAAGAAGAAAGACTTTGGCAAGATTATTTAAACAAACAATGTAATTTACTTCAAAAAGGTTTTTTACATTTCTCAACTGAACATAGTCCTCCTATGCTAGTTAGTGTCTGATAAGCCCATGTTCACATATCACATAGGAATATAATAACCATTGCAAACCCTGTCTCAACTCCCAACATGTTTCGCTCAAAGGCTTCCTCAGGGAGTTTGGAGAACAAAGTTGGTATTAAGTAATGGTTGGTTACATGAAGTAACATTTACAGAGAAAGTTGAAACACTGGGTACTTAAGTGTTAAAGTATAGGATGGCTGGATATATTCAATGCTTCTAGGGTGCCCTGATTATACAAATATTTGGTTGGTCTGGTGATAATTCCTGTTAGGGTTATTATAGCAGCGGTTCCTTATTGAGTATTGAGTGGTATTAAGGGGTATGGTACAAATCTCCACCTTTGGATGGGAACCTTCCCAGATGTCAATGTGGGAGCATGTTGGTAAATTGTTGTGAAGAAACTTTTAACAGTCTTGCAGTGTTTGGGTCCTGTAAAAACTTCAGATTTTTTTTGAGAAAAAAGAAAATCCTTTTTGGAGGATAGTAATTCAATGTAAAGTGATGTGAATAAAATTTCATTCATTTCATTTCGTTGGTGTATAGTGGAAGTGATATTGACAGCCAGCCTCAAAGGAGAAACTAACTGGGAGTCTAGGCTGGAATTTGCGCTGAGGTCTGTCATTGAGGTCTGCACTGGGGGCGTGTCACTGAGGGATCTGTCCCTGATACTATCCCTCATGCATTGCAGTGAACATGTTCCATGTTAGATACTGCGCATAGACTTATACTCTGTTTCCCTTTAAACTTCTCCCAAAATAATCTTCATTTAACCACCTGAAACTTCTCATTCCTGTCTCTCTTTAAAAAATAAGTCAAGATGCTATGCAGTATAGGTATGAATGCACACCAGGAGGCACTCACTACATTCTGCTACTGCAAAAAGGTATGACTGAGCAACCCACTGACAGTCTTGCAAATATTCCAGAAAACTACCAACATTTTTTAAATAAACAGCAAAATAGTAGCGTACCTGATTTTGCAGTTCACCCTATTGTAATTAAAAGTGTACAAATGCCTTTGCAACATAACCCTTTTGGAGCAAACAACATGCTAAAAGACATATCTTGCTTCAAAGGCACTCCCCAGTGGGGTTTTACATGTAGGCACCTGGAGAGGACTGAAGGTGTTCTCTGGACCACAAGAGATATTCCCTTCCTGGATTTGACAGTGCAGACTTGGCATTTGTTGAGCCTTCTGCTGTGCTGGCAAGTTGAGCTTTTGAATGCTTACACTGTTTTTTTGCTGTTTATTTTACACTTTACTAGTAAAGTTAAAGTACTTATCACCATATTTTAGTCTCTCAGTCTAATCACATACTAATATAACTACTAATGTTGTAGTCCTTGCAAGTAGGTCATGTGCCAAAGAGATTTGTAAAATCTCAAAAACAAAATTATATAAAATATTTATTTTTTTTGTTTTTAGGGGTTACACTGGTTTTGTTGGTCACCGAGCACTATATGCAGTGATATTGGTGATATATCTAATGTGGAGTGTAAAGCAATACTTAGTGTTTGATTTATTTATTTTTCTTTTGAACCATTGCTAGTGGAACTTGCTTGACTTATACTGGACCATAAAAATAATGGGTCACCACAATTTAATTCTGCATTTCATGTAAAGCCTGTCCAATTTTACCTAAACCTTACCATACTGTTTTTTGCCACTGATACACAAATGGTGTGTGCACAGTTTTAGTGGCTAGAAATTTTTCAGTAAATTCAGAATACCTTCTCAACCAAAAAAACACCTTTGATTGGGGTCTTATATAACTATGTTTCATTTACCTTATTAGTTATTTTATGCACAGCATACAGCACAAAACAATGTAATAGTTATAGATATTCCTTTTTAAAAATGCAATCTGCAATTCTGTGTCTTTTTAAATGAAACCTAAAGTTTGAAATTTACATTTAAACAGATTTCCCGACTGCAAGACTTGGTGAAGAAGAGTGAACAAGGACTTGGCTCCGCTGAGTGTCATATTACAAGTCTGAAGGATGCTCAAAACAGGCTTCAAAATGAGCTGGATATAACACGCGAAAGACTGAGAGAGACCAGCGATTCCCTGTTTGCTGTTCAGGTACCTGCAGCATTGTTCTCTTCACCATACAAAGGAATCATCTTTCTGCCAAATATGAAAATGTATGTGGTCACATCACCATCAAAAAAAAAAAAAAAATATATATATATATATATACATATATATATACACTGTATTCAGCATGGTAGGTGGTTGTAATCTGGTGATATGTGGAAGGCATTTAGGCTCCCTCCGTTTAGGCACCTGCAACCCACCTTGAGGTTCTGTAACTGATTAACTGCAGATTCAGAACTATATAGTAGGTAATTATTATTTGTTCTTTTTTTTAAAGTCCCCGGATTAGTCAAGACAATCAGAGGATGCTATTAATGACGTGGGTCTGATTTAGAAATAGAATTTGTTGGATCTCTTTGATTAATTCTAATTTGGTCAATTGTTTTAGGGAGATTTTGGCAAAATAATGCTGAATATGGTAATATTTTTGCCCAATATGCTGTTTGTTTTAAGTATTAAGGGTCCTTTTTGCATCTGTTAATTTGATTTGAACATCTTTAGAGGCATTTGGGGCTCATTTACATTATATTTGGTTTTCAGGACAGCATTTAAAGACAAAATATGTCCTTGAGTAGGTCATCTTCACAAAGATGCAAAATGCAGTGCTTTTGTGTTCAACAATGTGAACCTTTCACTTTAAAATAATAGCATCCACATGATTCAGCAAGACATCAGATGTCAGCTAATGAATAATTCCTAGGTTATTTTATTCCATAATCCTCAATTGTGAGCTGGGAGTATGTTGTATGTGCTGATAAGAAACAGCAGAACACACAGAAGTCTAGCCGACTGCTTCATTAGAGCTGTTCTATCCTACACAAAGATCATTGCATTCTGTTTGTTATTTGTCCCCAAGGACAGGAAAACATCTTGCTAACAAGCCCAGTGAATCCTTCATCTGGCATTATGTAAATCATTGCTTGCAAAATAACCAATGATATTTGATTAACCTCGAAAAATGAACATTAGGAGCCAGTGGGGAAGCCAAAGGGTTTATATTAGTCTCCATTGTGACTGAATCAAGGGCCTCTGGGAAATTTTTAGGGCCCAAACAGCATGTTGATAAACTGTCATGACTAGTGACCATTGCACCTAATATATAGATACACCGCAATATTAATAATTCTGGAACTTAGCCCTCCTGCTTGAAGTGTCTTCTGTCATCAAAAGTGCAACAGGGCATAATGGGTGAAAACTGCTAACTACTAAACAGTTTGTATTATTGTAGACTATTTGTTATGTAATTGAAACTTCCAGCTTACAGATAGAAAGCATGTTTCAACTTTTATATCCACAGACTTTGCATAAGTCAAATTTAACTAAGCTAATATTTGAAAATACTTTTCTATGTTTCTTCTAGATATACAGTAGAATGGAGACACACAGGGAAAGGCATTGTTGAGCTCCCTGGAGAAAAAAAACATTCAATACAGTTATATTTTGAGTTAAAGAAATGAGACTGAATTCACACTTCAGCGCACCTTTGCATGTGTGTGTCCTAACATCCTTTTTGCCCATTAAGAAAGCCCATTTTTAGCTGTTAAAGAAGCCCATTTGTGATAAATAAGTTGGCAACACAAAGCAATGTACATGAACCTTTTTAGCAATGTAGAACACCAGAGCAAAATATGGTAAATAATATGGTATTTGGTATGTTGTGGTGAGCTTTTTTGCATTTGTCTCTACTGCACAATGCAGTGCATTGAGAATAGGGCTCTACTGTACAATACGCACAGAGCAGTGTTGTAGCTATGCATTGCAGAAATCTTTTTTAAAGCATGTGTTTTAAAGTGCATTGATGTAATGCCTAAATGTTAAACTCTATAGGTATTTTTAAATAGAACTAAAATAAGTACCTGAATCTATCTTGATATCAATCTCCAGTTAAACTTTTTACATCCAAAAAGTTTCTGCTACTTGACGATATTCTTGTAAAGGACATGATAACAAATGTTAGAAGAAGTGAAACTTTATTAACCCTATGTTGTTTCTTCATTGTCCATTTGAAGACTGTGGGCAGAAATGTAGACTGGCTGTACTACTTAACTGTATGGAAAAATCAGGTTATCAACCTGGCTGTTATATATGGCAGTCCCAGGAAAGACTGGACAAAATACAAGTACTGTGCTATGTTAAATACCTACCATATATTTATTTTATAGACTAAAGTTATGTTTTCTTAATATTGAAAAGATACAATTTACCATCATCATTACTATCATAAATACATAAATATAGCAATTACAATAGGTATTATAAAATGAACTAACTTTGATGAAGTATGTAAACTAAAACAACTAACTTCTTATTTCTACACCTTGGTCTACAAAACAGAAATTTTTAATTTTAAAGAAATTTGCAGGAACATGGTTTTTTAATTTCAGTAGAGACATACTATGCCTCTTCTGTAGTAAAACCTTCCTTTCTACCTGCTCAGAGACTTTTATAGAATATATATTTTCGGCATGGTTTAATGGTGGGATAAAATAACCAGGGTTCTCCCCAGGCTCTTTTAGCTGGGCGCACCCGGCACTTTTTAGCACCCACCCGGCTGTTTTTGGGTGGTTACCAAAGAGTTTGGTCACAATACAAGGACTGCCACCCACCTAAAGTTTCTTCCCACCCGGCTTAAAAAAATTTCTGGGTTGAGCACTGAAATAACTATCTGGCTCGTTAACGGTGCCTTGTATACAGGGCACGAAAGACTGGTAAACTAAAACATATAACAGTTTTGTTCCTGAGTTTACATATTCCTGAATCTTTTGAAGCACACAATCATTTTTATCAATCTAATATATCTCATCATTTGCTGGTTCTTAGTCACAATCAACAATAAACCAAGAGCATGACCAGGAGGTCTAGTTACTTAGAGCAGTGTTTCCCAACCTTTCCTAAATCGTGGCATATATTTTACATTAGAAAAATCCCACGGAACACCACTAAACAAAAATGTCACAGATTAATTAGCTACCTGCTGCCATCTAGTGGAAGAGTACTTCTTTGTTCTGCCTATCACTATACATTGCTGGTATAGCCAAATGAAGACAAATTATTTGCAGTAAATAAATAATTTTCACACCAATTAACCAACATTGGATAATTTCTCACGGTACACCTGAAGATCTCTCATGGCACACTAGTGTGCCGCGGCACAGTGGTTGAAAATCACTGACTTAGAGAATAGAAAAATGCATATTTATTAAGCTTTTGTCTTTAAGAGCTGAAAAAGTCGCATTGAGAGTAGGAGGGGGGAGGAAAGCAAAAGACATTCACTGTGCCTCTGGCTAGCAAGCTAGACATTTTCCCTCCAGGGGACCTTAGTGCAAGAACGCTACAAAGTTCTCTAAAAGAATGATTACATGCAGGATTAGGAAAAATGAATATGACATAAATTAATAATTTGTGACACCCTTACTTTACGGGGATTGGTTTACAAAGAGGAAATGGTTCTGCACTAAAGATTGCTGAATTATGTTGGGGACAGTTGTACTATTTTCAGATTTTACACAATGTGTCACTGGATAATAACTCTTTTGATTTAAGTAGAGAAAGGATAACTTGTTAGACCCTGTGAAAGAAAGAAATCTTGGCTGATCTGGTTGGTTACAGACTGGTTAGAGCTATTCATGGGTAACATGGTGCTCAGTGGCTAGCATGGTTTACAGAAACTGGAGGACCAGAATACTATATGCACAGGGTTTGTATGTTCTCTCCATATAAATATAATAAATTCTAAACACAGCAGGGGAATGAAAAGTTAAAATCTTTATAAAATGTATCCCTTTGGACTCTACACCCTTTGAGCCATTTTTATTTATTAGGCTCTCCAAGACTAGAGAAGATAGACTATCATTGGTGAACATGGATAGTCCAGAAAACCTGGAATCGATTTCTTAAAAATGATTTTCTATGAGCTGGAAAATGTTTTAATCCTGGAGCAAATCCATTTCAGGTTTTGCAGGATCATCCAGGTACTTCCATGATAGTCTATTTTCTCCACCCTTGGAAGGCTTTAATAAAGCAGGGCATTGTGTGCATGGGATATTTGAACTTGGAATTTGAGTTTGAAGAGCTCTGACCACTATTATAAATGACATGACTATGTACTTTTTATAACACAGTGTAACATGTTAGTGCTATATAAAACATAATATCAATAATATTTATATTGTAATGTAATGTGCAAAAAAATATTTTTTCCTCAACAATTAACTGAACAAGTAAGGTGGCTTCCTGGGATACATCTTTGATTATATACCACCACTATAATTGCTTTTATCATTTACACACTGAAAATGTTATTATATGTTGTATATAAATAATAAACATAAAATCATTATTTAATTTGGATTTTGTTTACAGCCTATAAAATATATGTGAATTTCTGTTAAATTCTCAGGGGGAGCTGGAAAAGGAAAGACAGGACCATGAATCATTGATCTCTAACATGCGTGAAGAAGAAAGATTGAAGAAGGACAAAGTAGCACGAGATCTTGAACTAAAATGGACTGAGTCCCTTAGGTATTGAAAGAAAAATATTCTTCATGACAAAAGTGAACAAACACAGATTGTTGTATTCCAAATATATGCCATACATGTTTTTTTTTTGTTCATAGGCAAGAATGCAGTAAGCTACGAGAAGAACTGAGGACACAACATGAAGAAGACAAGAAGGCTGCAATGGCTCAGCTTTTGCAATTGAAAGAAAGAGAAATAAATACAGCAAAGGACAGCTGGCAAAAGAAAGTAGAGGACCTTCTAGATCAGGTATCACATATATGTATGGTGCAGTGTGTCGAGTACATTGAAAGAAAACGATGTATTTGTTTAGAAATTATTTTCATCACTTTAAAAATACTTTGTTTTTTTATTTAACCACATTGAATAAATAATATTTATAACATTTGGATTATAAATATGTATACCAGCACTAAGTCTTGGTACACACATGCAGTAATTGTCATTGGAAAGACCAGCGACAAAAGACTGTACAATGCATGAACAAGCGCTGTGCATACAGAGAGGAAAGGAAGGAAAACAACGCTGCCCTCTCTCCCCTTCACTTTCATTACAATCATTCGTCGCTCGTCATCCATGGATCCACCAGGACAAACGACGGAACGACGGGCAGCGAGCGCTGTACACTGGCCATATTCTCGTCCAATATCGTCCCAGAGGCGATTATTTGACAAGAATTATCTGACGTGTAAAAGTTAATGTTTTGTTCAGGTGCTGTTTACAAAACAGTCCTCTGTATGTTCTTGGTAAATTGATGACCAGGGATATGTAGTGATGGGGGTTTGACCTCCACATCCTCTAATTACAGTACAAAGATCAGATTATGAATACTATAGTGAATGTCTGCATAAATAACAGAAATGTTAGTTGTTTTATCAAAATGACCAACTAAATTTTTTTTACACTTTTTGGACTTCTTATGGTTTAATATATATGTCTGGTTTATTGCTCTGAATAATGCATGTTTATGCATTTGAACATTTTACACTTTTGGTTAGGAATCCATTCTGTATGTGCTATGTTTAAATTAATCTACCTGAACATATTTATGCCATTTCCGGTTTTCTTCCTTGGTTTGTTTGAATTGTATGCTACACCTATACATCGATTTGTTAAAGTTTTTTCTAAAAGAACCAAGGCATGTATGTTTTAGCACCTGTACAATAATGCATTCATATGCAGAATTCAACACATATTCTGATGCTTTGGTTCTTTTGAAAAAAAAAAATGTAAATGCAGTAAAACAAACAGGTACACATTTAACATATGCATTTACAATTTTCTATTTTAGGGGGAAGTAGGTGAAAGGGGAGAAAGGGAAGTGAGGGGAGGTCAATGGGGATGGGGATGGGACAAATGGGTGGGAAGATAGAGTAAAGTAAGAAGAGGTGGAAGATGAGTAAACATGGAGGGGGGGGAGCAGTTATACAACGATGCAGACAACACAAAAAAATTAAACAGCTATATATAGCTATAAGGTTTTGAGCAATAGTCTCGTCAGGGTCAAAAGCATTGCAAAATATCAGCACTATTTAATAGCAATAGAAGCATATTTGATTAAATAGCTTTCTTCTGAATTTTTGGATGTGGAAGGCATAAAATGTTTTAAAATCACAGCCATTCATAGTGGAATGCAGGTCATTATTATTGTGGTGAACCACCCAACAGCCTTTAGACTTACCAGACCTCCTGGCCGACCATTCAAAATTAATGGTTCTAGGCATCTTCCTAAGATTTCCTTGATTCGAGTTCAATTGTGCAAGGGAATGATGGCTATGGGCTTTTCATTTTGATCTTGGTATTTTAAAGTTGATTTCTTCTTAAATTGATTTGTGAATTGCAATATTTATTGGAAGCAAACACAAAACTAGGAAGACAACATTGTCACTTTTATGTCTGAGATTTTTTATGTGTTGGAGATTACAGTGAAAAAGTACTTTGCAGTCATAGCAACCCATGAATAGATTAACCTAATTTAAATGCACGATTACATCATCCTCAGCTAAAAATATCAAATTTTGGCCAGGCGTAAATAAGGAGCTGAAATATTTTTATCATGCAATATCCCAAACTAAAATAGATGTTTCAGTGAGTTAATCTGAAGAAAAGCTTGGGTAGGAAATTTATTTTTGTGTCCTGTAACAATCTACAAGCCATTCCACCAAGCCTTCTCATTAAAAAAAATAATGCAATTCATTTAAAGCTTGACATTCCAATTTTTAGCTTTTTGAAACAATAATGCAATTATACTTACCCTGCAATAAAAAAAAAATGGAGACAGTTAGAATATGTTTTTCCTTTGTTCCTGTGGTTTATTATTAGGCATCTAATTAAAAATGTTTTCATACAAGATTTAGAAAACTCCCACCCAGGATTCACACATTTTTTCCAATTGAATTCACTTAAAAAATTTGTGAATCCTAGAAAAATGTTTAAACCTTAGGTGAAAACATTTAAAAACAGATCTATTGGAATTATTATTCATTTAAGAATTATTTTATTACAAATCCCTGTTATATTTGTGTACATAAAAAGAGAGAAAATGTGTTATCTTTTATTTTGGATAGAAAGAACAAAAAAAAAAAACTTATGTTGTTGTTGCTAAACATGTAAATTTTTACAACTGATTTCAATATGAATAATATATTTATAGAGAATTTATATATATTATTAATTTATATTGTGGACAGTGCCTATTTTATGCTACAGTAAGATGAAAAAATGTTGCAGAGGTGTGGCAAATAGTTTTTCTGAAGCCCTCCTATTGTAAGCTGTAGTGTTTGGCATGGGGAGCATGTAAAACACAAATGAAATAATACAAATATATATATATATATATATATATATATATATATATATATATATATATATATATATATATATATATATATATATACACCTTTGGACTTGTGCATCACCTGGTAACTGGATTTGGTATTTTTTAAGACTACGACACAGAAGTCTTTAGTTAGTACTTTAGTTAGAGCTTTAGGAAGGTTATACTGATATATTTAAGAAGTTCAATGGTAACAAACAAGCATATTTACCAGTTAAGCCAGATGATTGTTTGGAAAGATAATCCTATTAGAAAAAAGGTTATCCAGTGCACTCGTATATACTGTAGGTTCCCATATGCATTTCCAATAGCAGATGCATCAATATATAACACTGGGGAACACATTTTTTGCTGAGTTAGATTTTACACTTGTTTTTTACTCATTTTTGGGTGGTGAATCCAGAAATGACCCCAGTTTTTTGCTATCACATCCAGTTTTTACGATACAGTGTACTCTCCATTTTTGTCAAAAACATACAAATTTTACATTCAATGAAAAAATTATGAAATAATAACTTGAATGTACTGTTTATTTAAATTTCTTTTGTTCATACAAAGGATTTATTGTTACTCTATGTTATTTTGTTACAGTAAAACATTTGAAAAATAATTGGGTAAGCGGTTAGGGTAAAAATTTACGAATATAACTTTTCCTGGGGTGTTCAGTGTTAGGACAATTCCGCCGGATGCTCCAACAATAGTCAGCCATCATATGTACATTCTATCTACCCTGATACTGTCCTTCCATGACCTTCAAATTTTGGTGGAATCGTTCACCTTGCTTATCACTGACTGTACCAAGGTTTCTGGGAAGTTAGAAGGATAGCTATGCAGAAAATGTACCTTGATGCTCATATTGCAGCCAAGCATTTTGTAGCTCTCCAAGAGCTTGTGGACAATTTATGTGTAATTATTTGCTCATGTGAAAGTCCTTGACAATGGCTTTGAATGATACCCAAGCATTCTTTTCAACTTCTTGCATTGTCCTGATGAAATGTTCATCTTTGATGAGCTGCCGAATCTGTGAAACATCAAACACAACGGCCTTTATTTTTTTTAAATGACAGGCTAGGAAATGCAAAAACGAGGTACTTGAAACAGTCTCCTTCAGTTGGCAAAGCTTTAACGAACTGCTTCATCAGACCGAGTTTCATGTGCAGAGGCGGGAATATAATATTCCTTATATCAACAAGTGGCTCATGTAGAATGTTTGGATCACCTGGTTTTAGGGCAGATCTTGGAGGCCATTTCCTTTCCACCCAATGCCTCTCATGAGCCATGAAATTATCTACTGGCTCTCGCCAAACCATAGGTATACCAAATGGCATCTTATCACATGTTCTCTTTGTCCACATCCGTAAAGTCTTGGGGCCCAAGACTTATCTTGATCACCAAGTTTAACTTTGAAATATGCCAAATAGGCTTGCTCTACAAATGTGCTGATGTTTGCCCTTTGACTGGGAATGGTGAAACTACCACAGATATAACAAAAATAATCAGAGTTCTTTAGGCACTTACCATGAGAAACAGCAGACCCAGACATCACCTGAAAGAAAGGAAATATGTGTGTAAGTAGAAAAATAGCTTTTGCTTATTCACTACGTAGAGCAGCGCACAACCTCTGACCACACTGTCTTGCGTTTACATGAATAGCCTATACAAATCCACGCTACATTAATCGCATTATTATAAGCAGTAGAGAAAAAACCTGATGTGATGGAAGAAAACTAACTGCACTTTCAGAATCAGCATACCTAATTTAGTGTAAATACATTAAAAAATTGAAGTCAACAAAAAATTTGTTCCCCCAGTATAATGTGTTTTTTTTCAACTGAAAATTAATCAAATAGATCAGTTTGGTCAATGTACGCCCATAAAGCGGTAAAAAAGCAGCATCCCTCTGAAGTGAAATACTTGATGCTTGCTGTGAAAGTTCACTCACACTATAGCCGGATTCCACAAAGAGGACCTTAATGTACTGTATATATATTATCAAAAGCTGTTAACCATATTGTGTGTTAAATGAATAGCATTTCCAAATAAGAGTTTATTCTATACATAAAGTAGCCACAGCACTTAAAAAAACATACTTCATGTATAGATATTTCTGCTTTTAGAAATATATTTTTATGAACTTGTGGATATGGCCCTCTATATATGAGTGCATTGAATATTTTTTCACTAATAGGCTAATCTTTTAAAGCAATTACCTGACTTTTATAGTTAATATTTTAGTTGAACAAGAGACTACTTAAATATCTGACTTAATGTAATATTCATTTTCTATTATATTTGTACATGTTTTCAGCTTAAGATTTAGTTATGGAAGTCATTTTTTGTTTGTGTAAATATTAGTGCATTTTTATTATATGTTATATTAAATTAATCAATTTTAATTATACTGCATGTTGAAAAACTGAACCCTATATCGTAATCTCTAATACAAAAGTTATGTCTTGAACCCACCTGGTGAGATAAACACTCTTTATGTGTCCTAATAACCATTTACACCATGACACATTGAAAAATCCAAACGATTGATGAGAAATTGTCTGTCCAGTCTCTTAAATGTGTTTTGCAGTGACAACTCATCTGTTTTGTATTACCTTTAACTCCCAGTATACCGCCACCCCCTGTGACTTGCTGGGTCCTATTTGGTCCTGGTCTATGGGTTGGCTTTGAATGATGTCATATCATGATGTGGTATTTTTCTGTTTACCTTTATTCAATGAGATCATGTCGGCTTAAAGCTGTTTCTTCTGTTTTAAAGATGAGCCTATAACAATTATTGATGCATGAACCTGTGATTTTTTGACATCAGTCAAAAATTTGTGTATGGGAGCTTGGATCTATACCATTTCAAAAAGTAAGCTAGAAATATAGACGTTTTAGAAGTCTGTGTTGAGGTCCTTTTTATTTGACTTCAGATGTTTATCAGATCCAAAAGTAGCAGTGGTGGCTTGTAAAATAAATTGATTAATTGTTGTTGTGAATTCTTGATATTGTTATTTATTTTCATTTGCCATGATATTTACCTTTCTTTAACCCCCCCCTAGCGGTGATGCCGAGTGTGACTCGGGGTGGATTTTACATGCAAAAAGCGGTAATCCCAAGCCACACTCGGGGTCACTTTAAGCTAAGAAAACCCCCACTTACCTTACTTCGTTATCGTCCCCGTCGATAACGGAAATCCAAGAGAGTAGTCAGACGAGCCAAAAGGTCAGAGCAGGCAGCGAACAAGGTTGGTCAGGAAACAGGCAAGAAATCAGGACAGGCAGCAAAAAAGCATAGTCAGGAAACAAGCCGGGGTCAGTACACAAAGAATCTGGGGCAAGAGAAACAAACAACAGGAACCTGGAAGCAGAGCCAAAGGAACTCCTTGTTCAGGCAACTTCCTGTTGCCCTTCACTTCCTTTTAAGGGCAGGGCCTGTGATGAATAGAGCCATGTGACCTGCTGCATCCTACTCTACCACCAGAGGGAGTCCAGGAGACTAGAGGTTGGTGGTGTTCACAACTCCACCAGCAGGGGGAGCAAGATGGCGAAACACTCTAGTCCTCTGTGGTAGTGGAGCAGCTGACTGGCAGTCACATGACCTGGACCAGGAAGTGTACTGAGGAGATGATGCCTTAGCAGAGCTGGTGCTGACAGCAGGAGAGTGAAAGGTGGGTGGCACTGAAGGAGGCACAGATCCCCTGGACCTGCAGGGATCTGTGACATAGTCATTTCAAGCAGCCCAATCATATCTTTTTTTCTCAATAAGACACATTCAGATCACAAACTTCAACTTTGCTTTCCTAGTAACAACTGTAGAAAAGTACCCAGTCTTCAGATAAAGGAATAGTTAAAATCAGACAAAAGTCAGGGCAAACTACATTCATGCAGTTGTGTCACAGGCAGATGGTCAAACCAGGTGGCTGACAAGCAACAGGAACCAGGGAACAGACCAGGGAGTGATAAAAGTATCACCTGGGATTTGCCAAACCAGATGGAGCTCATAAGGAACAGAAATTGTTTGCTCGAACCTTGTCCCACTTTTTATACTGCTATGGAACGTCCCAGGCTCCTGAGCGGCAATACTTCTTTTTATCAACTAGATGCCATTAGGAAAAACTTTTAAAGTTTATGCAACAACAAATGATAAGGTGTAAAGTAAAGGAAAATGTATTAGTGCGTTAAAGGTAAAACTACATTTTAGGATAAACACCAAAGCATTGCAGTAACTGGGCTTCCTTCTCAAATCACCTACTGTATGTTGAAAAAAAACTGTACCTGTAAAGGAGAAAAAAAACTTTATACTAGCATTTATCTTTTGTATCGTTGTGATGCCATTATCGGTTGAGTCCTTTGGAACACGGAGTAAGTGTAATCTCTCCAAAATATGCTCGATAGAATGCAATGTCTTTTCAAAATATTTTGCCTGTTCTGTGTAGGGCTCTAAAAAGGACCTGAAATGGCGGTGATTTCATTTTAAAGCAAAAAAGAAAGCAGGCTTTTTAAGGGCAGAGTTTTGAAGTGCAATTCTATTTTAGTGATAAAAGATGAGAGTTGTTATGTTTAGCATAAACAAACTATTCTTGATACATGATTGACTAGTAGTTGTGATTACATCAAAATAATCAAATAAATGCAGTACAAATATACATAGTGAACATAAGGCTCAGCAATTTATCTCAAGGTCCCGTGTTTCACCTTTCAAGCTTCCTCAGGGGATAGTTTGAGATTTACAAAATACCTTGAAGGTTGAAGATGTAGGTAACAATATCATGTATATAGAGAAAGTAAAAGAAAAAAATGTCAGTTATATCAGATGCAAAATTCCAATCATAAATTTCAATGCAAAAATACAGTATAGAAATTAAATTTGATTACGGACATTTGTGTAATCACATTCATAATTAGTGAAAAAAAAAATCTGCAAGACGTCCATGCCAAAAATTCCAATATGGAAAAGGGGAGAAATAGTGCAGAGAGGCTAGAGAAATGATTTAGTATCCAAAATAGTATTGGTGTGATCTAGTCATGTATGAATGGGTTGAGTAGGAAAAGGGTTTATGGATTGCTGTACATAAAGGGTATAGTGGATACTTCCAGGTAAATGTCTTTTTTTGTTTTCTGTTCTGAAGTAGAGTATAAATAAATAGAAATATGCAAAACCAATTGTAATGAATGAAATCTATCTTCAAAAAAGGGAGGGACAGTGATACTTACTTATTGTGAGTGAAAAAAAGATTTCTATGGGTTTGAAATCCAATGGGTAATTTAGTACCTTTGAGCAGGAGGAAGGTTCATTTATTATGCTCAAAGGATACCAGGATAGCAATCTATAGGATCCAGTGAATCATTTGATACCTTAAGATGGAAAGGAGTTTTAGTGAATCTCAGTGCAATGCCATAATAACAAAGATAAAACAACAACAAATATAGACATTCTTACTTCTTGATCCTAATAGAGTAGGCTAGCTAACTAGATGGTTCTCTATAAGAAATAGATTATAGATAGAAATAGATAGTTTCCAGTAAGCTCAAGAAGTCTGAGATTGGTTTGAAAAACTAAGCTTGAAATGAGGATTCAGTTTGTAAAATGGTGTAGGTGTTAGGTACTTACTTAGAAGGCAGAAAATTGCAAACATACAGGGCGAGGCGTCCGCAGCATGTTTGGAATTTGTCAGTGATTAAAAAAAGGTACATTTTAGCATGCATGCTGAAGTATCGTTTCAGCAGACAATCTAATTGCATTTTAACATGTTCTGCTAATTTGCAAGTATGCAGTTTTTATCTTTACACACAGCTTTTAGAACAAGAAAATTGTTCTGTAGAAGTGTTTAATACACACGGCTGAGCGTAATAATTATGTGATGCAAATCACAATGTAGTTTAGTTGTAGAAAAGCATTTAGGAAAAGCAAGGAATAGAACTATATGCGTATCCATCTACTACCGGTAACAGACTTAAATAATTTCAGAAAGATGCAATTGAGTTAGGCTACGTATATACACCAGATTATTGACACCCTAGATTAGTGCCCAACCTTTTTTCATCTGGGGGCGGCTGTTGACATTGAGATAAAACTTGCGGGCCACAGTGCAAACAAACATTAAAGATGTATGTTTAAAATTAGAATAGTTTTTATTTAAAGTTAAATTGAATTGAAATGTTTCTAGTTACCATGCACCAAATAAAATAAATGAAAAATCAAGAATTTCTGCACTTGCTTATTCTAATAATGCAACAATTTATTAGAATAGATACAAAACTAAAGCTATCATACAGCACTGGCTAGTCATATATTGCTCCCCGCTCACCATTGTTGTACCAAAGAATAGAAACTACACCATATAATGCGTCCTGTCAGTTATAGGGGGCCACTAACCTTCTTTGTAACCCACAAACTCTGCAATGGATACTTCCAGAGAAATTCAATTCGTGACATAGCCAAGGGGGACATTTTCCTACTACTACATAATCAGATCCCTACATTTCCCCACTCCTTAGAAATTAGGGTTCAAAGAAGGTAAGTGGCCAGATATATGTGACAGTATAGCGCGGTATAATAGGTATAGTTTTTCTTATCCTGTGATTGCGCCGCAGCAATAGAATTTTAGAGGGAGTGAGCCACAAGTGTTCCCCACTTATCCTACATTTACGTATTCCTACAGCTCCCCTTTCAGGAGAAATTGGTGTTCAAAGAACTTAATCGGACATTTATATGTGACAGGCACCATGGTATATGGTAGGAATGATAACATTTAAGTTGGGGGGGCGCAAGAATCCCCCACTTATTCTCTATTTCTCTTTCTCTACTGTTAAAGAGAAAATGGGGTTCACAGAAGGTAAATAGCCAGATAAGTGTGACAGGGTAGCATTGTTATGACAGGTAAAGTTTTTCTTATCTTGTGATGGCACCTTAGTGGTGACATTTTAGGGGCAGTTATCCACAAGAGTCCTGCACATGCAGTTACACTTCCCTTTTCTTACAGAGAAATTGAGGTTCATAGAGAGTAAGGGGATAGCTATGTGTGACAGGGTAGCATGATATGATGGGTATAACATTTTATTGGGGAAGAGAGGGGGAGAAAGGGGTTTCCTACTGGCTCCCACATTTCCAGTTGTCAACATCCCTCTCAGAAAAATTGGGGTTCAGACAAGGTAAGTGACCAGCTATTGTAAAAGGCACCCCACCAGCCGCTCAGTCCCTCGCACAGCAGCGCCTGCAGATTTGACTACAGGCAGTAGTGAGCGGTACTGAGTGTCTCCCCTTAGCCAGGGTTCTATGGCATGAGGAAGGGGTAACCACAGCGCAAATTCACTGCTAGTCTGTATTCAGCCTTGAAGTTTTGTGAATGAGCAAGTATATATTTGGGGCACCACAGCACAATGTTAATTGACAATACCCTAATGCTCTTTTCCATGACAACGGCTCCCGGGAATCCCTAAAACTCAATTTTAAATAGCCCCCCTTAATGTGAAAATATCCCTGATTGTTGTTAGGATTTATACTTGTGATCCCATATCTGGCAATCTATGTTACGTTTAGGGAACTGAAATTTGGTTTAAAAGCAGCTCTCATTGTCCCCTGTGTACCATGATTCACATTTCCCAGAAATTTCACATTTCTATGAAAATCAGTGTATGAGATATGAGTGTTTACCGTATTTTTTGCCATATAAGACACACTTTTTCTTCCCCAAAACTGAGGGGGAAAAGTTAGTGCGTCCTATACGACAAATGTGTTAAAAAAAATAATTAAAATATTATACTCACCCGATACCCGATCCTGCGTGTGTCTCTGGCTGCAGCGTGTCTCTCTTCTCTCCTCTGCCAGCATCGTGTTTTCTCCTGTCTGTAAAGCAAAGCGAAAGAAGCCGGCACAGCGCCACCTGCTGTTCCCTGTCCTAACTGCCGTACAATAGAAAAAAAGCACAGAGTGATCAGAAGGGGAATTTGAATGACAGAGTGATCAGAAGAGGATTTTGAATGACAGAGTGATCAGAAAGGGAATTTGAAAGGTACAGAGTGATCAGAAAGGGAATTTGAATGGCACATGAGTGATCAGAAGGGGAATACCGGTATGAATGGCACATGAGTGATCAGAAGGGGAATAATCTTTCAGAATCTTTTTTTCTAGATTTTCCTCCTTTAAAATTGGGTGCGTCTTATATTCCGGAGCGTCTTATACGGCGAAAAATACGGTATATGGGTATAATGATAGCTGAATGGACGCAGACAAAGCTCTCATGCTGCTGCTGCAAGAGAGGTGGGATTATCCCTAGTACGGTGAGCAAGGTGGCCGGGGAGCAGTCACAGCCGATTGTTGAGGTCTATAGTAAACGCCCACTCCTAGGGAGCTAACACTGAGCATGCTCAGGAAGCTCCCTTTGCTGATCTCGTAGGGAAACATAATAGATGTGCGCGTCCCATCTCCCGCAAGACAACAAGCAAAGTGGGAATCAGGAGAGGGCTGCATATGGCAGCTGCACGGGACAGATGTGGCCTGGGGGCCGTTGGTTGGGCACCCTTGCCCTAGATGAATGTTTGTGATCATTCCAGGCAAAAATCTGGCTAATGTACAGTGGTCCCCTGATGCTGTTCATCGATCTGTCCTGATGGATCGATGAAAGACCAAATGTGGATAACCTCTGTGCTTTCCTAGAAAGATACAGCAGGGTGCCCCGCTCAATAAAATTGAACAGCTTTGTGTGTACAGCATTTATTCACTCCAGTGTTCTAGTGTGCCTAAGTGTGTACATAGCTTAAGAAACAACTATATTATAAAACAGAACCACAAAATAAACATTTGTTAACGTTTTTTCGTTTTACTTTTTATAAACATAACATATATATATAAATTCAATCTGCAGTCAGCTATGATTGTTTATAAATTATAAAAAAATACATCACAGGTCACCGGTTTATTACAAGGTAAACCATTTCTACACACTGTCTAAAGAATATACCCAGAAATTATATTTTTACTTGCATGATTGGATCTCTTCTTTCCTGAGAAGACTTTACAGAGCTTGAGATAAAACCTCAGATATCTCCTGACAGTCTTTAGGTTTCCTGCAAACAGCCTTGTACATTTTATGATATTCTTGCACATCTACAGGAACGCTTACATGCAGGTATTCCCTTTTTTAGTTATCTAAAATAGGCTGTTTGAAGATATAAAATAGGTTTTGAAAAAAACATCACACTTGCTTATGGAAGTCCAGTAGTTATAAATATTTTTAATTATTTATTTTTTTTGCCAGCCAGCAGATGGACTGCACATATCCTCTAGTCCTCAGATCTTTAAAAAAATGGTCCAGCATCTATTTGTATTATTCATTCTCTGCCATAAGGCATTTTTTTTTATGCCAAAGCAAGAGTGGCACCTTCATCCTGTAAACAATCCAGTTTAGTAATTCCTAGTAGTAACACCAATGAATGCCTCTCCTACCCTGAGTATGAGAATATGTAAAAATGACACCACTAATGTGACTGAACAATTAGACCGTCTATTGTTTTTTGTGTTGACAGACTTTGATAAGAAATGCACATTTTAACATATGTTTAATACATTTCTGAGATCATATAGAATCCTTTCATATCTTATTTATCTCCTTTGACACTTAGCTAAGGAACATTATTGCAATGGGCAATTCACATATATGAAGAACAGAAGAGGCTAAGTATTTGCAATTCATACTGCTAAAACCAGTTAAATGTATGTACTTAGCCTTCCAAGTGATTTTTTATTTGCTCACTATATAAACTTTTAAAAACAACTATAGCCTTTGCATGCATCTTCTCCATTTTTGCCACCTTTACCTGTAATAATTTATGCTAAGATTCTTTTAAAGACTACTTTTTGTGTAGTCTTCCAAGGTTTTTAAGGCATTGCCCAATGTTAAAAACCTACAGAAGGCTTTAAAACCTTTGTTGGTGTTTTTCCTTTTTTATCTGCTGATATATCATTTTGGACTTCTGTCACCAAGCCACTCTGTCAGCAGCCACTCAGAAATGTATATGAACCCAGGTTCATATACATTGTTCTTTTCATACTGTTTTTTTTAAACCTTAGCATGTGTTGTTAATAATTTGTTTTGTGAGATTTTTCACATTAGGATCATCTCCATTTATTTTTGGTTTTGGTATTACATAGATAAAATATTTAAGACTTAGTATCTCCTTTTTCTTATAATCCTTCCCATTTACTCTAAGCCAGTTGGGTATATTGCGCTGTTCTGCACATTTAAATGGATAACTAAGTTCAGTACAGCTTCCCCACCCTCACTTACTAAATTAGATATCTCTTGCAAAGTTACCAAGCTGTACATCTTTAGTGAATCATGTAGAAATAGTATCACACCAAACAACTGGAGCTAAAACATGGAGAATTGTCATTAAGCAACACTATATATATTTTTTTTTTTTTTAGATTATAGCACAAACACATTATTGTGGTGATTTAAAATGATTGATTCTATGGTTCCACATTTTGACCCAGACCAAAACAACACAGATGTTCTCAGATGACTCTGTTTTAGGCCCTCTAGTGGAAGTTGATACACTGTTGGCCAGCTGTTACAAACAGGTTACAGTAACCATACTTTAGAAGAATGAGACTGCTGTGAGTGTTTCTAAGTACCCCATAAAATACTGAAAATAAACTAAAAAACAATATGCTAACTTACGACATATCTGTTATACAGGTACAGGTCACCAACAGCAACCATTTATGTTTGTTAGAAGTTTTACTTGGTTTTTCTAGTTTGGCACAGCAAAATGATAAAGCATGAAAAGAAATTACACATTTCTTCACATCACTATCTTACTTTAGTATATACTATTGGAACAATTGGATGGTGTGTAAAGAACACTCTCCACATACCTGTGTGGCAGCTCTGGCTGTCTAGGCAGATCAAGCGTTATTACATAGTGGAAAGGGTAGAGTGCCACATGTTCCCCTTTCTAAGTAGCATTGGTATTTATTTTTACTCCTGACAATTTAATAGAGCGACTGGGCAATAAACAAAACGTGTATGTGATGCTAAGGAAAGCAGCACTTATGAGCACTCCCTTGCATGGGCAGAACACAAATTTACTTTAAGAAAGGTACAGTATGCTTACACCCTATATCATAAGTGCATTTCTATGGCATTTTTAAAGACTCATTTCTGCTTTATACCATGTATGTACCAGGTTTCAATTATCCTAGTGTTTTTTTAAACCATACTTAAAAGCCTTAAAAATTTAAAAAAATAAATTATTAAAATAAAAAAAAATGTGAATAAAAAAAAGACTCTTAAATGTTTAGTGTGGTTCAGTTCACTGTGATATTTTTATTAAAAACCATTAACTTCCCTGTAGTGATATCCACTTATTTGTCTTATTCAGTTTTGTCTAACTTACATGTCCCTTTTTGATATCAAACTGTAAGTACAATAGTTTTATGTGTTGTTCACCTTTGTTATTTTTTTGCTCAGTTTTTGCTTTGTTGATGTCTGATGTTTCCCTTTTACTGTTGTGATCTTTTCTTCATAGCGGCACTCTCTGGGTGAAGCTTTACATAAATCCATCAGTAATGTAAGTCACCTGTACATACAGTGTTGACATAGATGCATGCTTGCGTCATCATGTGCATCGCAGCTTGTCCATGGACTGCTTGCTTTAATTTGCTACATCCATTTAGTTGCTACATGCAATGGCACCGGCGTTAATCTGTGTAGATTTAGGTATTGGAAATCAATCTTCGTGAAAGTGGATCAGCAGCAGAGGAATCTATTGATTGTACAGCAGCTTGTATTAGACATTAGCGCTCTTTATCCTGCTTTTGGCAATTCCAAATTCATTTGCTTTGTAATGTTACAGAAGGCTGGCTGTGTTCAAAGCCTGACAAGAAGCATGATTTGGATGGCATTTAATTGGTTCTGGTGTGAAATGATCAATACACTGCAGACATCATTTTTACACAGCTGTAATAGCATAAATAGTTATTCTGTAAGATAATGTTAGTAATTTTTAGCTTTGTTGACAGGGACAATGTCTATGATGTCAGTGATTATTATACTACTTCATTAATTGCATGTCTGTTCTGAAAAATACAATTTATAATATAAAATAGTTTTGAAACTGAACAGTAACTAACGTTAGACATAGAAGGAGTTTATAATAATAACATAACAAAAGGTAAATGGTTTTAGAAATAGCTCCTTCAAGAGGGTCTAGCTCTTTCTTACAGTGGCAGTTCACATTCAAAAACAATCCATCACAGTTAATGCTGACAGCTGACCTTTAGCATCCTTGCTGGTCTCCTAAATCCATGACAGACAGTGAGAGAAGCATCTCTTCTCTGGAGTGGGTCTCCCCATTGAAGTGACAGTCCCAAATTTAGCACTAATGGGATCCTGTCCTAAAGCTCCTCTCTTCTGGGTCCCTTCTCTTTTGACATCCCCTCACTTAAGCTAGTCCTTTTCCACTGGGAACCAGGCTCATTCCCTCAGCGGTTCAATCTTTAGGCTGGGGGCCACAGGGCTAACCTTCCCGGACTTCCCTAACCTAGTTTAGTATTCCATGGTGAAGGCCCCCCCTTAAGTTCAGTTTACATTTAACCTGTTTCAGAACCCACCAAAAAAGGTGCCAAATGTCACAATAGGTCCAACAGGTATTGCACCAGGGAAGTGATTAGCTGCTACCCTGCTTAGGCCAGATTCATCCCCTGTGACAGAGGGGAATCAACCATCACTCCCAAATTAGAGCTGTCCAGCATAAACTAATTTAACCCCTCAAACTTTAAAGGACCTTGCAACGATAAAAGGGTTCTGCACCTGAAATATAGATACTTGTTGATTTGTAAGCACAATGACTTCCTTCAGTTAGATCATTACCTGTAGTTACAGCACATATGGTACACACATTCTTCATTTTGGCAAACCGCAAAAGCCAAATATTTTTAATATTTAATAATAATGTAATGCTTACATATGCATTGCATGTTCAAACCTGTGCCTTTTTTGGAAGGTCTCAGCGCTTCTAGGCATGGCCTGGGGTTCTCTATGACCTGTTGTTTTCAGATCTGCTGAGTGAACAGCCCATAGGCTTACACACATCCATCTTACTATTTAATTATCCTCCTACATTTATATAGATGATGCACTAACCATTACTGCACAGAACAGTGTGTCCTACCCTGTTTCCCCGATTATAAGGCACTGTCTTATATTTTTTGAAATGCCAAAATATGCCCTAAGTCTTATTTTCAGGGGATGTCTTATTTTTCCATGAAGAAGACTACAGTACACATTTATTGTTGAAAGTCACTCATG
>NC_092861.1:83107841-83132063 GCF_032062135.1 Pyxicephalus adspersus | reverse complement strand
TGATTGTCCCCTTCTGTTCACTTACCGGTAATTAAGTGTAGGGATCTCCGTTAGGGCAGGGATCTCTGTTAGGGCAGGGATCAGCAGCTTGCTTCCTGGTGCAGAAGGCCGGCTTGTTACTTTCAGTTTCACTCTGCACTGCAGCCAGGAGCAGACACGTGCTGCAGCCAGCATCAAGGAGACACACACACACAGGATCAAATATCGGGGGATGTCTTATTCACGGGTGAGTGTCTTATTTTAATTATTTTTTCAGGGGGGTGGCTTATTTAATGGGGATGTCTTAAAATCGGGGAAACATGGTATATATATAGTGGGAAATGGCTAAAAGAGCAGAACACATGATGGATTAAGGAAGGATAGAATTGCTCTATAACACACTTGATTCCTGGGAAAGAATGAAAATAAAGTTCCTGTAAGAGAATGATTACGAAGGGGTGCTGAGAAGTTCCTGGCTTTGCCCAGAAAGAATAGAGCCAGAGTTATGAAATAACACATTTATTCAACATATTGCCCCTGAGTCTGATGAACTTGGTACGGCGTAGTTGCAGCTTTTCTAGACCGTTCGAATAAAAGTCCTTTGGTTGGGCCGCAAACCACCTCTCAGCAGCATCTTTGACGTCAGGAATGTCCTCAAAACATTGCCCCTTTAGGTGTTTCTTCAAATTCAGCAACAGATAATAGTCCGAAGGTGCCAGGTCAGATTAGTAGGGGGGATGGTGGACCAAATGGAAACCCAGGGTGTTCAATTTTGCAGCCACAACATTGGACGTGTGCGCAGGTGCATTGTCCTGCAAAAACACAATCCCTTTGGTCAACTTTCTACTGCGTTTCGTCCAAATTGCCTCCTTTAGCTGGTCCAGGAGATTAGCATATTACTGTCCAGTGATACTAGAGCCCTGAGGTATTTAGTCCTCCAACAAAATACCATCTTTGTCCCAGAAAATGCATGCCATGACTTTTTTGGCTAATTTCTAGGTTTGGAACTTCTTCAGCCGCGGGGACCCGCTGTGGCGTCATTCCTTTGACTGTTCCTTAGTTTCAGGATCATAGATGTGGAGCCAGGTTTCATCCTCAGTCACTAAACTAGCCTAGCTTAGGATGCTACAACTCGTTCCTTCTTCTGATCACTGTTCAAACATTTCGGCACCCACTTCGCTGAAAGCTTGCGCATGTCTAGGACAGTGGTGATAACAAACTCAACACGCTCCCATGAGATGTCAAGTATCTGGGCTATCTTTTTTGCGGATATTCGCTGGTCCTCAATAATCAGCTCATGGACAGCATCGCAGGTTGCCAGGTCAGTTGAGGTTGGGTGGGCGTCCACTGCGGGGCTCATCTTCAACGGTGAAATGCCCAGTCTTGAAACGAGAAATCCAGGTTTTGACAGTGCTGTAGGAAGGACACTTCTCCTCCAGTGTTTGTGACATCTCAGTGTGAATGTCCTTTGCTGACTTTCCCTGGGGAAACAAAAACTTCATGACAGCCGGTAACTCCAATAACATGAAACCTGCTTGTGCCATCACAGCTTCTCACTAATAAAAAAAACAGTTTTAAGAATTTAATTTATTTAATCTGGAAGGGGGCAAAGCCAGGAACTTCTCAGCACCCCCTCGTACATCTCTACTGTCAGATAATACCACTGCCCTTATGAAATACGTATAATGAGATATTATAGATTGGCATTCCATACAGTCAAAACCCGTCTCATAATGCATTAGGTTAACCTGTTTTTGTCTAAAATTGGACAGAAGAAAGCAAGCTAACTTGACACTTTAAAGTATTTGAAAAGGGCTTTTTACATGGAGGTATACAAACCTTAAACATATTTTTCTTCAACAAAATGGAATGCACACCTTATAGAATTTGATTTTGTCCCTATGACAAATATGTGCCAAGAACTGGCAGCCACATAAACCTGGACCATGACAAATGTTCAGCTTGTAGGTTCCCGGTCATACTAATTGTTTTTTATTTGATCAAATGTGTTAGTTATAAAACACATTCAACAGATGCACACACAACAACATGTGTTTTTCTGTGTTAACATTGTCCTTACTGTAAAATGTACCCTTTTTTAAAACCAGCAAATTAGATATTCATTGTGAAATTAATGTGCATATTTACAGAAAATGTTTAATAAAGATTTGCACAAAATCCACAAGAACAACTATTTCTTATAGTAATATCCTATTTTTACACAGGGATCCTAATATATTTTGGTCTCTTGAAGAATAGGGAACATTGCACATTCTGTGCTGTTTGTAAAGATGTACTGCACATTTAGAGCACATTTGGCATAGGTTCCTACTGTTCTTACTGTTCATTAAACATTAATTGCACTTTTACTGGATTAATTTTTCATGGACATTATATTTACCATCTTAAAATTGTGATTGTTGCTATGCAGTGACATTGAATCCAGCCCTGCAAATGTACATGTATTCCCTGAAGTTTTTAAAATACAATTTTAATTAGTGTTGGATCAAAGTAGACATACAATTATTTGAAAGCTAATATTAGTCTAGGTAAAAGCTTTTCTAACTATACTCTGAAAACTGCACATAAAAAGCATTCAGAAGGCTAGTCACGGGTATTGCATGTGGTAAGTCAATCATTCCTCCTTTACTGACGTACCATTCCTTGTGTCTTTATGTGATGGTCTCTGTCTTAGAAGAGGCAAGGTTTTATTTCCTCGTGGCAAAGCCTCCAGTTTTGAGAACAGCCAGAGCCAACACTTGCTAAAATTGAACAATGCAGTATACAATATGAGGCTGTAGCCACATTCATACATCAGGGAGTGAATTGCCATTTTCCAGGAGGAATAACTGTAAGACAAATTGTAGAATTTTCATGGTACTGATTATGCACAATTACCATTGCTAGATGTTCTATATAACAAAGGAAATCCCCTGTCCTAAATTTGGGCCTACTTTAGGTAGAAGTACAATACAGACATGATTTTTGATCAATATGATGAACACCTAAAAAAATTATGATAATATTTCCTGTTCTAGACAGTTCTTCTAATAAAATTACTGGAGTTTGGACTGCAGTTGTGCTAAAGATGAAGGATTTTAAAGAATCCTTTAAAGTGAACATAAACTTCAAAAATTAAAAAAAAGCAAGCAGGAAAGTTCCTAATTGCAGAAGGGAAGGGTGATGTTTCTTCTTTATTAAAATCAACTTACCTGCCTGTCCACAATTTTTACTTACACTTACCTTAGCAAATGTAATAAAACAATAGTGCAAAACTTTTAGCCATATTTCAGTCCACTTCTGGACTCTCTCAGAGGGTTGACAGTAACAACATTTCATGTTGATCATTTAAAGAAAGTTTGAATTAAGAGTTTAATTTATAACTGAAAGTTTCGCTCAAAGAAGACTGGAGTTCTACCTGGAATGGATTTCTTCAAAGCTTTTTGCTAGCAAATGTTCTGAATCCTGGACCAGATTTTTTTTCAGGTTTGCTGGATCCCCCAGCTTCACTGATGAAAATGTATCCTCTCCAGCCTTGGGTAGCTTTATTAAATCAGGTTGTAAGTGTCAGTGTGTTAATTGTACTGCTGCAATGGAGGAATAAATGCATGGGCTGATTAATTTTCCTTTCATGGAGAAAGTCCTACTCTAGGCTCTGATCACATAAACAAAAATCTAGGTAATTTATCATGATCTATGCTTAAGTGAATTGCCTAGTCCTTCCTTTCAACACAAATCATGAGGACAAATTCCTCAGCATTTTGTCATATGACAAGCCTTGAACAGCATATTCTCCAGCAAAGTAGGTATTTAAACTTTTTTCCAGTCTTTGAATCCCAGCAAGGCCGGTAAAATAGGGTTAGAAAGAACTCTGGGATATGAAGATTTTTAGAAGGGATGGGGTAAGTATCATTAAGGAGTAAGTACTCATGCTCTGGTCCAAAGATTTTCATGTAGCTGCCATTCATCCACTCCCACAAAATATGTTGCCCTGGCAAACATCTCTGAAAATTTTGCTGATTTCTGGATGGGGTGAGGGTTGTAGGATAGGTGTAATGTAAGTAATCACAATTAGTTCACCTCCATCCAATGACCATTAAAAATGTATAATTTCAGTATCATTCCATGTGCCTTCAAAACACATTTCTTAGAAACAAACTAAAAGTCATTTTGATACTAAAATTCCGGTTTTTAATACTCACAATGTAAAAAATAGCAGCCATGTAAGTGTTACTTTGGAATGTAATTAAGGTAATGCACTGGTTGCTGAAAGTAGAAGAGCTTTAAAATGGAAAATGTGTGCCTCATTAAAATGGAAATGTACAGCTGCAATCAGAGCATATTTTTTTGCACTAACAAAACCTGTCAATCTAATCTTTTTCTGTCTGGATTTTTTTGTATGTATGTTAGATCTCACTTCTAAAACAGAACCTAGAGATGCAGCTGTGCCAGTCCCAGAATGCTTTGCAGCAGTTGCAATCACAGTTTAGTCAAGAGCGACAACGTCTCACTCGAGAGCTTCAAGAACTGGAGGAGGAACACCAGCAGAGGCAGAAATCACTGCAAGAAGCTCACATGTTAGCATTCCAAAGTATGGAGGAAGCAAAGGACCAAGAGCACAAAGCAAGTCAACCTGCTTTTTTTAAATTTTTTTTTTGTTTTGTATTGTATGTATTTCAGTGAGGTATTTTTTATTACTGTTCTAAATACAGTTTTAATCAAGTGGGGAAACAATGGGTTATGATGTTTTGCTCTTATATAAAATGTAAAATATCTAAATCCATAAAGAAAAATTTAACTATACACTGCAATTTACCAGTCCGTAGATGCGGTGGTTGCAAGATGTTGTCCATGCCCCTTCCTGTAAAGTGAACTGAAAGCACTCATAATTTTCTCTTCCTTCTGTAAACTACTGATCCCCTCACTTGTTTTCAGGTCCATTTCAAAGCATTATGGTGTATTAGGCTCAACCCTTCACACGCACACACAGAGCAAGCAACACATGATTCATCTGCAAGTTATGATTCTAGTGCTTTTAATCTCACTAGAACCAAGATTGAGCTTCACAGCTAAATCTGCCAGTTGCTGGAAAAAGTTAACTATGGCTATTATTCTTCACAACCCTGCACTACTCTGCCTAAGAGGTAAAGAAACTCTTGTGAGGAGAGGCAATCAGACTGGCAGGCATGCTGGGGGTTTGTAAGGGTGCCCCACTACTAAAGAAAAAAGGATGACATGTTTAAAGCCCCGTCTGGATGGCAACCATGGCTCTCCAAATAGCAATAAACAGCAAAAAAAAAGCTCTAAAAAACACATTTTATTTGGATTTAGATATATCTTATGGTAAACAGAAGTCCTAACTAATATTCAGCTTCAACACTCAAGCTACTTAGCTATCCATGCTTTGTTATGAAAATATTTTTGTCTATGTGTCTGGAAGAGGCATTTTCAGGATCTTGGCCTTAAGATCCTGAAAATGCCTCTTCCAGTCTGAGTGGTTTTCCTAGATCACCAGAAGAATTGCTTCCTGGCGTAAGAATACATTTTCTTTCACTCAGTGGGCCTGATTTACCAAAGATCTCCAAGGCTGGAAAGGACACACTTTCAACAGTTTCATCAGTAAAGCTAGGTGATCCAGCAAACCTGAAATTAATTTCTTCAAAGTCATTTGTTGTTTGTTAGCAAATGTTTTGAATCCAGGACCAGATCCATTCCAGGTTTGCTGAATCACCTAGCTTCACTGATGAGATTCCTCTCCAGCCTTGGAAAGCTTTAATAAATCAGGCCCTCTGGCTTCAATTTGCAAAGCAGAAGTGAGGCAGTGGAGAAGGGAGGAGCTGTAACCCTTAAAATGGTTTCTCCCATTTAACAACACCTTAAAGGTGGCGGAAGCACCTCTGTCACTAATATTTCAAATGTATCAGCCACACTTTAAAAGAAACATCTTTCTGTGGAAAATGTATCAATCTTAGCTGCACCAGCTGGAGAATGGAGCAGTTTTTAAAGATGGATGTTTCATTAGGGAAAATCATATTTTTGTAGTTATACTTTGTAGTTATAATAAGTTCATTTATCAACAAAAAGCCCTTATATATGAAATGTGTTAGATGCATCACGCTTTTCTGATATTAACATTTTTTGTATTTTTAAACTATCTAGGCACTGCCTTGTTATGCTAAACATAAGTCCTAGTACTGCATTGCATAAGGAGGACAGGTACTCATGGAGCCTGGTACCTTTCTTATACAGTTAAGGGACTACAGCGTTAATATCTTCCTGATATAGATATGGGTATATTCTCTCTCAACTGGTAATTTTAGTTTCTCTGTCTTCTTTGTTGTTCTGGCTCTACGTAATGCCAAGTGGAGGGACCCTTTGCTTTAGAACTGTTGCCAACTGAGGGAAGATAATAAAACGGATAACTGAATCTTTGTAATCTAAAACCTCTTCTTTTTAGATGGGCCATAGCTTATGTGCATGCTTGAGAGAAACAATAAAGAACTATCTGCACTTCTAATCAGAACCTCCGTGCTAAGGCTAACCTCTGCACGCTGGCCCCATACAGGGCCTCAACTTTTTTTTCAGAGTTAAAGAGAAGTTCAGCTCGATCCTAACTTCTTTAGCAACAGGAGAGGGCAGGTATGAATAATAAATTCAACTGGAGCCTGGGATCTAGTGTTCTCTCAAATCACAGAACGGTTTTTATTCTAATCGTAACAGGGTCCTCTTCTCCTCCTGTGTCACTGTCTGTATCTGTCTGTGATTTGCAACCCCTATTCATTGTACAGCGCTGCATAATATGTTGGCAATATAAAAGTCCTGTTTATTATTATTATTATTATTAATAATAATAATATTTATAAATTGGTACTTTTCCAAAACTGTTTCTACATATACTTTGGCAGACTATCAGTCTTCACTTGAAAATTAGCCTGTGTTTTTTTTTTATAAATCTCTTTTTTATGATCAACCCCCCATCTCCAACACACACACACACACTGTGGCACTGTATAACCAAGCAGGAAATTCTGTTTGTAGGCACTCCATGGGTAAAGTACTCGGTTGCTTTAGGTGAAAAAAAGGAAAAGAAAAACAAAATTGTATTTTACCCTGGGGATGTCATTTTTTTAAACAAGATCCTTACACATATACAATGCCAAGCCTGTAGTCAAAATGTATATAAGTAAAGAGAGGAAAGAAAAGGCAGGCTTTTTGGTAGTATAGTGCGAAAACAATAATGGTTTATTAACATATACTTTAGCCCCAGATACAACATCAACCTTCTATGCTACAGATCTGGGTTATACATCATAATACCTAATTTTCAGGTTACAGGTTCAATCATTCAGATAAAGATATTAGTTGTAGACATAAAAATCAACTTGTGAATATTTGTCTCGAAGCCTGATGCGTTTTGCCAGCAAGGCTTCTTCAAGGGGTTATTGAGATCACAAAATTGGGGAAACAATAACAATAAAAATATACTTCCTTAAAAAACTGTGGCCAAATAATAATTTTCAGCAATATTTGTTAATTAGTTAAAATTTCTTTATAAAATTTTCAAGGTTTATCTAATTAACTCATTAACCACCTAGCCGTTAAGCCCGACCTTCGTACGGGCAAAAAAAAATGGCTAGGATGGTTAAGCCCGTATTTTTGTCACATCCATACTTACCTGGTCCCGCTGTGCTCATCCAGCGTCGTTTTCCTATTCCAGCGTCGCCCTCCGTCCATCGTCGTCTGTCGATCTCCCTCTCCAGCGTCGGGTGCCAGCGGGACCGGTAAGATGCCGGCCGGTATCTTGTGTTCCGCCGCCCGGCATCTTGTGTTCCGCCGCCCGGCCGGCGGAACACAAGAACAGGTCTACAATCTAAAAAAAAAATTTCATGAAAAACAGTGGATCACTTTTGGTACAGAAATCTAGACCTCAGTGTAACGCTCAGGTGGTTAATTGCTGAATCTCAAATCATAGACTTAATTAGCCACTAAAACGTATCTCCTCCGTTCATACCCTTTAATATCATCCTATCAAATGTTATCAACATAATTTCAACCTGTCTCTTAATCGAGAAAGTAAGTCCATCCCTTTTGGTAATTAGAACAATAATGCACTAACATTTGGGATCCCACCCTATTCTACATCAGTTATGTATTTATTTTCCAGCTCACACCTTCTCAGCTATCATATCACACCATTATACCAATCAATACTTAGATTTATTCAAGTAATTAATACTGCTGAAAATTATGTGGCCACAGGTTTTTAAGAAAGTATATTTTCATATATTACATTATTCTACTTCTAAAATCTTTTTCATTTTTTATGTATACCTGTATTTGATCTTTCTTATTATTCCCTTACCCTAAGTATGATACTTGAGGGTACTCTGGCATGGATATTCCCCTGGTACCCTTTTCTTTGATTTTAAAGCACAGTGATTGATGTAAGTAGTCATGCATTTTTTTTGTGTATATATTACTTATTTTCTATCAAGTTGACACTTGTTTTGATAGTGTATGAAATGTTTCAATTAATTCTGACACCATATATATGTATATTTATACTATTCTATTTTTTTGTATTTGTCAGCTATTGTTATTGTTTCTCCAATTTTGTGATCTCAATAACCCCCTGAAGAAGCCTTGCTGGCGAAACGTGTCGGGATTCGAGACCCATAATCACAAGTTGCTTTTTATGTCTACAAATAATATCTTTATCCGGATGATTGAACCTGTAACCTAAAAATTAGGTATTATGATGTATAACCCAGATCTGTAGCATAGAAAGTCTATGTTGTATTTAGGGCTAAAGTATATGTAAAAAAAACATTATTGTTTTCGCACTATACTGCCAAAAAGCCTGCCTTTTCTTTCCTCTCTTTACTTATATACAAAAAGAAAAAAAACATGAAAGCAAACAGGATGCACAGAATTACAAGAAGATTGCTATTTCAGCAGCAAAGTGTTCTTTTCTGTTAAGATAATTTGCACAATTTTCTTGTCTTGTACATGCAATTTATCTTTCAGCAGAGAATGAGTAGTCTATACTGGTTATTTGCTCATGTATGATATATATATATATATATTTTGTTTTTGCTATATAGGATTTGGAAGAACGCTTACACCAAAAATACTCAGAGGAACTCCAGTCTGTAAAAGATGCTCACAAACAGGTCATGGACATGCTGCGGGTGGAAATGGAACAGGAGCTGCAAACTTTGCGCTTTGAATTAGAAGATGAAGGGAAAGCCATGCTGGGTATGTGATGCTAAATTATAACTGAAGGCATCAGTGATTTTCAAGTTCCGCTAACACTATAATGTACTTAGGTTTTTTTCTTAAGATCCTTTTATTACACTGGGGAACAACTTTGAACACATTTTTTGTTGACTTCAATTTTTAAGCATATTTACACTAAAATAGGTATGCTGATTCTGAAAGTGACATTGATTTTCTTCTATCACATCAGGTTTTTTCTCTACTGTTTATATTAATGCGATTACTGTAGCGTGAATTTGTATAGGCTATTCATTTAAACCCAGGACAGTGTGGTCAGAGGTTGTGCGCTGCTTTACGTAGTGAAAAAGGAAAATTTATTTTTCTACTTACACACGTATTTCCTTTCTTTCAGGTCATGTCTGGCTCTGCTGTTTCTCGTCGTGAGTGCCTAAACAACCCTGATTTATTTTGTTATATCTGTACCATTCCCAGTCAAAGGGCGAACATCAGCACGTTTGTAGAGCAAACCTATTTGGCATATTTCAAATTTAAACTTGGTGATCAAGATAAGTCTTGGGCCCCTCATAAGGTGTGCAAACAGTGTGTCTAGGGTTTACGGATGTGGACAAAGGGACCACGTGATAAGATGGCATTTGGTATACCTACGGTTTGGCGAGAGCCAGGAGATCATATCCATGACTGTTACTTTTGTATAGTGAAAACTTCGGGATTTAACAAGAAAAATAAATGTAACATAGAGTATCCTGGTCTACCATCAGCTAAACGCCCAGTGGCTCATTCAGATAAAATCCCAGTGCCGGTTTTCATTACACTGCCATCTCTTGAAGAACATGATTAGGATTGATGAACTAGGTGACAACAATGATGAAGAGTTTGAAATTGAAGAGAACTCTGTTCTGTTTGTAAGGGATTTGATTAGCATGAGTTGAGTGATTTGGGACTATCAAAAAGCTTCAGAACTCCTAGCATCAGGACTGCGTGGGAAAAACTTACTTGAAAAAGGAACAAAGGTATTCTACTTTTGAACCAGGGAAATTGCATTTCTGCAGTACTTTAGAACTGACAGTGGTTTTGTGTATTGCCATAGCATACCTGGTTTAATGGAGGAATTGGGAATTCCAATCTATAACTCAACTGAATGGTGACTATTCATCAATAGATCAAAGCGGAGCTTAAAGTGTGTCCTCGTTCACAGTAGTAATATATTTGAGTCGGTCCCAATTGGCCATTCAGCTTCTCTTTGTGAAGAGTATGCAGACTTAAGAGAGTCATTGAGTTGTTGCAATATCATTAACACAATTGGGTCATCTGTGTTGACCTTAAAATGGTATGCTTCCTTCTTGGTCAGCAATGCGGCTACACCAAGTATCCCCGTTATCTGTGCATGTGGGACAGCAGAGCTCGTGAGAGGCATTGGGTGGAAAGGAATTGGTCTCCAAGATCTGCCCTAAAACCAGGTGATGCAAACATTCTACATGAGCCATATGTTGATGGAAAAAATATTATATTCCCGCCTCTGCACATGAAACTTGTTCTGATGAATCAGTTTGTGAAGGCTTTGCCAACCGAAGGAGACTGTTTCAAGTACCTCATTTTGGCATTTACTAGTCTGTCATTTGAAAAAATAAAGGCCGGTGTGTTTGATGGTCCACAGATTCGGTAGCTCATCAAAGATGAACATTTCATTAGGACAATGTCAGAAGTAGAAAAGAATGCTTGGCTATCATTCAAAGCCATTGTCAAGGACTTTCTTGGAAACACACGAGCAAATAATTATACAGAAATAGTCCAGAAACTCTTGGAGAGCTACAAAATGCTTGGTTGCAATGAGCATCAAGGTACATTTTCTACATAGCCATCTTTCTAAGCTCCCGGAAAACCTTGGCCCAGTCAATGATGAGCAAGGTGAATGATTCCACCAAGATTCGAAGGTCATGGAAGGACGGTATCAGGGTATATGGGATGTACATATTGATGGCTGACTATTGTTGGAGCATCCAGCAGGATTGTCCTAACACTCAACACTCCAGGAAAAGCTAAAAGCGTAAATGTTTACCTTAACCGCTTAGCCGATTATTTTTCAAATGTTTTACTGTAAAAAAAAGTCATAGAGTAACAATAAATCCTTTGTATGAATGAATGAAATTTAAATAAACAGTAAATTCAAGGTATTATTTGATTATTTTTTCATTAGATGTAAAGTTTAGTTTTTTTTAAAAAATAGAGGGTACCCTGTACCGTAAAAATTGGATGTGATAGCAAAAAACTGGGAAAATTTCTGGATTCACCACCCAAAAATGAGTAAAAACAAGTGTAAGATCTAACTCAACAAAAATGCGTTCCCCAGTGTTATGCATAGTTCTGCTTAAAAGAAAAATTAAATCCTTATAAAACGGATACGAAACATCTGTTTTATAAATGTGATGCTTCTTAAAATGCAGTGTTCTATAGATTGTTTATAGCAGGGGTCAGCAAACTTTTTTGGCTAAAAGGCCATTTTAGGAGGTCAAGAAGGCACACTAGGCCAGACTCTCTCGAGTCCCTGCTAAAAATAACTGCAGCTAAAGATAACTGTAATAATGATCTGTTGCTAGTGGACCCTACAGATATTGTATTCTGGTGGTGTTTATTCGTAAATATGTTCAAATCAGGAATTACAACATGTTAACAGTTTTGATCAACTATATCATATATTATAGTTAGACACAACAAGGGTTAAAAACTCAATGAGTTAGTCTGAAATACATCTTTACATGTATACATTATAAAATTAAATTAGTAACTGATGACTGCCACTGTCTGAAACTGACGTGTTTATCTGAATAAAATACAGTGCAGTAGAACACAATCCTGATAATTCAGCTTCCTTTCATTCAAAAAATGTTTGGCAAATTAACCTTTATGACTGGTATATTTCATATACTCTAATATTGGTGTAGAGCAGTTTCCCTCTCACCTGTACCCCAACTTAAAAAAAGGAGTGTAAAAAATAAAACAAATGTAAATAAGATAAAATTAATTCTTACTTTGCAAGTAATATTTAACTTAACTTGAATAGTATAAACGTTGGCTGACTTTAGCCATCCAGTCATATGCGATTATGTTTTTTACTTTGCTCATGATTGGGTATTCTGTGCAAAATATCTTTTCACCACATTCACTAAACTAAGCGCATTATTTCTTGCACAGTGATCAGCCTGGCAAATGAACATCCTAAGAATTAAGTAAATCTACCCCAATGTTTTCTAGTGTTGTGTAAAGTACCATGGTATAGAGTATAAATTTGTGGCCGAATCTTTCTACTCTCTGTAATTTTAATTGTTTATGCCAAGAAATATATTCTTGTAAACAATTAATCATACCACTATCACCACCTTCTTCCCAGTATTTATCATTTATTTTGTGTTAATGTTGACCATACACAACTTGAAAAATTACTGGAAAATATTCTGCTACTTTTAACAGTATGCGTAATAATACATTTTATAAAAAAAAAGAAAATTATATCTATGCTATATATAAACTTTTTTTTAGATATAGCCCTCTAAAAAAACATTTCAGACCTGTGTTCTGTATGTGTTGTGTGTCCAGCTTCTCTAGTATCTCACTATAAAAAACTTTTACTGATTTTAAAAGAGAGGAGGTCAATGTCTTTCTATTTCACCTAACTGCTGAACCAAATGAGTTTAAAAGGGGAAAAGAAGAGGAGAAAAAGGGAAGTGTGGAGGACTTGGAGGAGGGAGTAAAAGTAAACTGGGTGGGGATTCCCACTCCTAAAAGTAAGTAGTATAGGAAGGCAAGTAGTGGCACGAAGTTAAGGTTACAACAAAAATGAATGTACTAGGTAATATTCACATACAAGATGGCTGCTTGCTTGTTTTCTCGCCCCATACTTGTGTAATGCTTTAGCTGCATGACCATTGTGCAGATACAGAAGGTGATGAGTGACCTCTATCTGTCATGATACTGCACTGCATATGCCGGTAACTGTGAGTGACCAGACTGGAGATTGAAGATCCTCTGGTAGGAATATAGCAGGCCACCTCGGAGAAAGGGGTGGGTCAGTCTGAAGCTATTTATATGTCATCCTCAGAAGACATTGCTGTTTTTATATTTGTATACATTTCTGGAGTTGCATTAATAATTCAAAAAATCTGTAACTATCTGAAAATACAGATTTTAAATGACATTTTTTTTTCTAATTGTTACCTCTTTTTTTCCAAATTAAACCTTTAAAAATAATAAAACCTGCAAAATAAAGACTATTTCCTTTGCCCAAATCTAAAATTTAACAATTCTGCAGTTTTGTATTGGAGAAAAGGCTGTAATAAGTAAATTTTTTTTCTGCTCTGTTTTTTTCCTGCAGTTCAGCAATGTTGGTGTTTTTTATGTGTTAGTTTTTTTCTCATGAGAAACCCATTAAACAGTGCTGTATTTGTTTCTTGGAATGCAGCATCTCTACGCTCTGAACTCAACCATCAACATGCAGCAGCCATTGATCAGTTAAGGAACCATCATCATCAAGAAATGGAAGCTGTTGCAGAAGAACTTGAAAGACATAAGGATCTCAGCAAACGTCAGGTAAATAATTTCTATAACGGGCACGAAATAAGTGTTCTTGATCTTGTCATGGAAATGTTTACATCTTTATTGACCAGGCCCGCTTGACGGAACTCCTCCGCAGGCTCTACTGGAATTCATTCATTTCATTTATTCGTTTAGGCAGGTAAAACAGATTATTGCAGTAGGTACTTCACCTATCTTCATGACTTGCCTGATCCGAAAATTTAAAAAGTGGGACATCAGTTCCACATTTAGCCAAGGATCTACCGTATTTTTCGGACCATAAGACGCACTGGACCATAAGACGCACCAGTTTTTTAGAGAAGGGAAATGAAGAAAAAAAAGATTCTGAAACAAATAGTGTCCTAAAATATTTTATGTGCATTAAAAACCAACATCACAGTCATAAACACATGTAATAAACCCTGTAAAGTAAACAGCAGCATTTAGAACCATTATTAACAAAGTCAGCAAAAGACAAAATTACTGTAAAACACAATAACAAGAGACTTCAGTAATAAAATAGAATAAAGTTGAAGATTTACGGTAAAGGTTCTGCTCGTTTTATGAGAACCCCAAGAACTCCTCATTGCTAGAGTCAGAATCTAGAAAGCTCAGTTCCTCACAGTGCAGTGACGTAGTGCCCCTTTAATTCTGCTTTTATAACAAAAGACATTAACCTCCTGGGCATTACACTGAGGTCTGGATTTCTGTACCAAAAGCGTTACAGTTTTTCATGAATTTTTTTTTTTTTTTACATTTTAGACCTGTAAGTTACAGAAATATGTCCGAACAAGGGTCTAGTAGATATCATGAATATAAAAAAATGTTTGAAACACACAATCATGTAAAAAAAAAAAAAATGTACTTTTAATAAAATCCTATCCTATTTTCTTTTTTGCATAGAAATTTTTGTTTGTATTGTGGGCTTGTAATTCTTAGGATTAACTCCCGGGTATGATAATTATATTTATTTATTATATTAAAATCATAAATTATAATATACATAAATATAAATAATAATTTAAAACAATAATGAAATAATAGACAACAATGTAATCTAAAAATAAAATTAAAAATGTACGGTACTTTTATTTTTATGTTGTATGGTGTTTTTGTACTGTAAAAACCATTTAGAAGCAGATTACATTGTAATATGCCTTTAAATTTTCCTCACATCACTGGAAGAGGACTCATCCTCCGAGTGATGTGAGGGGGGGGGGGGGGTTTCCCTGCGTGCCTCACACAGACAGCGACACAGGCACAGCTGGAGGCTGCAGCTGCTCGTATCCATGGAGAGATGCATAGCATAATGTAGGATTTCTGCATCTCACTACAGATACCAGCAAGCAGAGCTTCGGACACTGGGTGAGTATTTCCTTTCAGTTGTAATAAGATTGCAATATAACATTTGTTTACATTGTGTTTGTGTGCTGTGAGTGATCTTCAGCAAGCTATTCAGGGAACATAGCATGACTTTGTCAGCCACTCATGCTGAGAGTGGGAGGACGCTGGGAGCAAGATACAGGAGACAGTCACTCTGGCTGGAGCTGAACAGGGACGGGACAGCAGCTGGGAAGGATACATTTTGATACATTTGGACCATAAGACGCAGGGACTTTTTCCCCCCACTTCTGGGGGAAAAAAAGTGCGTCTTATGGTCCGAAAAATACGGTAATTAGAACTTTACTAACTGTACTCAAAAAGGGAACCATTACTAAAGTTAGGCAAAGCTAAAAAATACAAATAACATACCAGAGCACAGAAGTTATGAATAGATAACAAAGTGTCCTTTAGACTGAATATCAGTAATTGGGTAAAAAATGCCCCAGGGTAATTGTCAATGGGTGGTAACATGCCTAGGCATAGGTGAGAGGAGAAATACCTCAAAATCACCATTCAGTGGAAGGTAAATATTCTCCATCATTACTGTTAGGAATTTGGAGAAAGCTTTAGTATTGATACCTGTAGGAGACAGTTTATGCTTTCATTGATTTTTATAGCATAGATTGTGGGCAAAGCGTACATCATTCAAGCATCTAGCTTATTTAGCATGATTAATAACAAAAACTTTGCTTGATGAAAGAAAATACATAACTTTATGTTACATATAAATAAGGTAAATAAACTGCTGAAACATATATTTGTGATTTAGTTGCTAGTGAATATAATCGTCATTGTATTTTATGTGTACATTATGATTTACAATAACTTCTAATGCAACCCGTCAGTAGTGCTGTGTGTATTTACGTTTCTTGTATTCAGCTCTGTAAAGCAGATTTATTTGGACTTAATGCTATAAAATTATGCAAAATACAATGATACTAATGCACATAAAAAAATCAAATAATTGAATTTCATATTTTTCTATTTTAGGAGTCTGAGCTTTTAGGACGAATAGCAGAGCTTGAAAAGCAGCTCAGACATCAAGAACAACATGTGGCTAATCTCAATAAAGAGCTGCTGATTCTACACGAGAGCATAAACACTTTAACTAAGGAGCTGGAGTTCAAGGGAAAAGAAATCCTCAGAATACGAAGTGAAGCCAATCAACAAATTAGGTAGTGTTTTTTATTAAATATTATTACACCAAGACAAAATTAGATATACGTACAAGCTACTACAAACAAACTACAAAAGCCCTGATTCAATAACTCAAATCTCAATAACAATAAATAAAATGAATGACTGTGAAAACAAAAAAATACACAGATAAGTTGGAACATACATTGAGTGCTTTAGATACCCAATAACAGAAAAAAAACTACACACATTGGAACTACTACAATATTGGTTCCATCCTTGAATAAGGTAAGAAGCAAAGCCAGGGAAAATGTGTAAATAAAAATAACATTTTGGTAAATGCATTAAAATTATCAACATGAAAACATCCTTGCACAAGTTTGTACAGATAGATGAATGGAAGTAAATATGTATTTATAGTGTAATCCATGTTCCATTTATTTGTAAAGCATGCCATGCTTTATAAGAAAGAATGGTAAAAAAAAAAATCAGGGTGGGGCCATTCTTTGTAGTTGTCAGAAAGTTGTCTGTGTTTTTTTCTTTTCTGCATTTACATATTTATATTTTTATGTTTTGTTTTGTATTTTGTTTTTTTTACTTTAACTCTATTAACCTAACCAAAACTAGAATAATAATCTAGCTCAGTAATGTCTTAAAAGTGTGCAGGGATTGCATTACTGAACAAAATTTACATGGACATTTAGACCTGCTCAGTGCTCCATAAAGCGTAGATTCTGCATTCGATCACAATACATCAACATCTATTCTATCAATACATAAATCCATCTATTTAGAATATAAAATATAAAACACAAAAAGCCCCATCCCAAATTAGCAAAAATGCCTAATTTGACCATGCTTGGACAGATTATTTCCCCTCTTGGTAAACCCTATCAACTAGAATATAAAACAAAGTACATTCCTGCTAAAATGTGGATTTTGGTAGGCATTTTTCTACCCTCTGGATCATACAACTAAGTAAGTGATTTGCTCAATCATCATAGCCTCTTACCTAGTAACAGGCCTAAATAGTAATTTTTAATTAAAAAAAAATATATATATTTACATATCCATGTTCTACAGCCCTTAAAACGTTTGCAGTTTGCAAGAAAATATCATCCATCAACATTTAAAATATTTATTTTTAAATCTTAAATATTTTCATCATATTTTCTATCTCTTGTGTATCAGCTGTTCTGAAATGGACTGGAGGCTAAAGAAGGTTCTATGTCTTTACAAACCATGCAAAAAGCAGTATGTATATAGCTTTGCAAAGTCCTTATGGTCAACAGGTTAATACTTCATTGTACTTTAGATTCAAAGCCAAATTGTAACCAAGCAATTATTTAGTATATTAATTTACCAACTAATTATATAATCCGGTACAGCTGTTTCATATTTAAACATTGTGTAAGCAAATATATTTCATTTCCTAAATAAGGGTGCATGAGCAAGATTTAAACAAGAAACATGAAGAGGATAAGAATGACTTAACAGCTGCCCATATCAGGGAGAAGCAAAGGATTATGGCAGAATTTGCAAAGACACAAGCAGTGCTCATGGAAAAAAATTCTGCATTACAAGTTTCGTAAGTTTAAAGAGAGCAAAATAAGTTTTAGAAGATACTTTAACACTAACTTTTTTCAATCTAAAATCACTTGCCCTACTAACCTTACTTAAACAATTACCAGATAAATCTATATGAAGCATGCACATTATGATTCAAATTACTCATCAAAATTATTACTGTTTTCATACTAATTGACAGTTTTCATTTATAAGTGTATATTTGCAGCATACAATATCAGAAATATACAAAATAATAAAGAACAATGACTGAGAAAAAAGTATTTTAAAATTAAAAATCAGTCACATGACATATAGTGACTGAAAAAAAATTATAAAAAGGTGTGTGATTTCAATTGTTCTTTCAATGCTAGCTAATACTTGTAACATTATTGGATCTATTTATAAATAAGTGAAACTGACATACATAAAGGCATTTTTTGATAGATATCATTGAAAATACAAGGAACATTCTCTATCAGAGATATCACCTGAATGTCTTATTCACTGCTTTATAAATAGATCCCAAAGCTAGAATGCTTACAGGAAAGGTAGCACTGTATAACTTATGATAATGATTTCATCCTATTTTGAGGCTTTCTGCTCAACATTTGTAGTCCCTGAAAGTCAATTTTTTGTGTTGCTCAAATGCTATGATTTCAAATACTCAAAACAATACATATTAGATGGTAAGTATCTTCAAGTGGTATAGTGATGTGCTCTCCATAGCTGAAAAAACAACATGCCCCATAATAAAAAGTCAAATTTACTTACCAATGAATGACAAAAAAGAATGGTAGCCCCATAGTTTAATTTTATTGGTACTTTCTAGGCTTACAATTGGATTTTGTAGCTACCTTTTAGTTATTACTGTTGCAGCTGGCCTATTACAGAGTTTTTTGTGTTTTGTCTTTGCTTGTAAAAACCCTTTAGTCTGTTTATTTGAGATAGTTTGATATTAAAACTGACAGTTGTACACACCATTTGTTTTGTTCAAATTTGTTAATGTACCATAAAAACCGCACAAATTATGTCTTTATAAATAAATACATGCATGCAACAGATAACAGATATTACCATACATTTGTAAATACCATTCTGTCACATTTGTTTACCTATAAACCTGATATTTTTCCCAGTGGCATTAAGTACACCAGTGGCATTAAGGGATAAGTATAAATAGGACCTTAAAGCAGAACTAAAGTTCCACTTTTCAAATTTGTGATCAGACAGGTATTTATTCCAGAAAGGGACAGGTGATGTTTCTTTTTCAATAAAACAAACTTACCTCCCTGATGGCAGTCCTCTTCTGTCAAATAGCTTTCCCTGCATCTGCCAGGACTGAATGAACTTGTGCCTGCATCATTCCGCGCCAAGATTCAAACCAGAAAAAGAAGAAAGAAGATAGAGACACCCATAACAGAATGGGGACATGTAAATAAAGTTTAAAAATTGTATTGAGGTAGGACCGCCCTGGTCGCAATTTTTTATTTCTAGAGATTAATTATTATTATTATTATTAGGAAACAGGATTTATTTAGTACCAACATAATATGTCATAAAATGACAGGCAAATACAGTGACACAGGAGGAGGGGACCCTGCCCCGAAGGGCTTACAATCTAGGAGGTGGGGGAAGTAACACACAATAGGAGGGGAGATATGTATTGGTGGGAAGTAGTGACGGTTTCAAAAGACAGAAGAAGATGGGCGGGCAAGTTTGAAAAGATGGGTTTTGAGTACAAATAGGACGAGGAAGACCATTCCAGAGAGTTGGGGCAGCTCTAGAAAAGTCTTGGAGCCATGTGTGTGATGAGGTTATGAGTGAGGAAGTCAGTAGTAGGTCATTGGAGGAGCAAGAAGAGCGGCTAGGGGAGTCCTTTTTTACTAGGTCGGAAAGGTAAGTGGGACAGGAGCTGTAGAGGGATTTGAAGGCAAAGCACAGGAGCTTGAATTTGATTTTAAGGTGAAATGGAAGCCAATGAAGAGCTTTGGCTGAACTACAAAGAAATGCAGCAGAAGAAAAAGGGTGGGAAGGATGGATGAGTCTGGCTGCAGCATTCATAATAGATTGTAGAGGAGAAAGTTGGGTTAGTGGAATACCAGAGAGAATTTAGAATGTTCACCTAGTAAAATGAATTATTACTCTGTAAATAATATTTCACTTAGCTTAGTTAATGCTAAGAGGTGCAGCTCTGCTGACTTCAGACATTCATGTGCAAGGGAAAATTATATATTTTTTTTAATTAACTACCTTGCAAGTAAATGTGTATCAGACAGATCGTTTTTTCAGATACATGGTAAACATTTAAATTTATTTCAACTTTCTATTAATATGTTTGTCTTAGGTTCCACCTATGATAAAGGCACACTAGTAAGCATTCTGTTTGACGCTGAAAAAACTAAAGAAGTGTATTTCTCCTTTGAACCAATTTATGCTCTCCTCACATTTGCATAGGATTCCATTTTCTTTGGAGTCCCAAAGAAAGCAGACTGCAATGCACATTTGTTAGGCATACCACTGTGCTTTATAAATGTGTGTTTAATTAACTATTTTAAGTAGCAATATACATACATATACATATATACATATATACATACAATAACTGTTTAAATACAAGAATATGATATTGTACACAGTATACAGAGTATTACATCTCCATAGTTCAGCTGGTGCTTAAGGGCATATGCCAGTATTATAGCATATTAGCCAAAGGCATGTTTTCTCATATCTGCATGCAAGTGCAGCCATGCTGCAAATTAGTTCCACTTGTGCACTATGTGTTTAATTTTAACTCCAAAAGCAGATGTTTGCTGTAAATAGTTGTTTTAAAAAGGGTAAGGGCTGTTCACCCGGTTGTCCTTATGCACTATTTTTTTGTTCAGTATTTCAGTGCCTTCGTCTGTTAGTGCCAACATGTTATGTTTTGGTACCCGTTATGGTGTCTGCCAGTTTTCCTGTATGTGCACACCAGTAATAACACTGGTTAACAAACATTTTCTTGCCAAACAGATTTAGGTCATTTAAGGATATGTTTGATGCACAGATTCCAAATATGGTATTGGTTTTGCTAGATTGGCTCTAGCTTTTTACCTCAATAATAACCCCATAAATAACTAAGGAAACATGAAAATTAGGCAAAATTAAACTAGATTTGCCTACGTATACAAAATTAAATTTTTGAAATACCTAATGTTAATATATTCTATATGCAATATATTTACAGACTAATCACAAAGAAGTCATTGAAAAACTCTGATTGTATGATTTCTTTTTAATCTGGTGATCAGGACAATCACGTTGAAGTTTCCATCAGTAGTCTGCCATCATGTGTCTATCCCATCTGCCCTGATACCTTTCTTCCATCACCTTTATATCTTGATAGAACCTCTTTCCCATTGTTCCTCACTGAAATCGCCAGGGTTTTTAGGACATTTTTGCAAATGGCTATGGAGATAGTGTACCTTTATGCTCATAGTAGCACCCAAATTTTAAAAGTTTAAGAGCAAGTTTAATACCAGTTCTTCCTAATTTTGTGCTTTATGGTTACCCAAAAAGTTCTTGACAACAATGACATAGCTGTGCCAGGCAGAAGCTTCAGTATCACTCATGTAACTTGTGAAATTTGAATCATTTATCAGTTTCCGAATCTTGGGTCCATCAAGGATTCCTGCTTTCAATTTTTCAGTACTCAATCCAGGGAAGAATCTATAAATGTATTTGAAGCAATCACCGTCCTTGTTCAGAGCTCTAACAAATTACTTAATTAATCCTAACTTTATGTGTAGTGAAGGGAGAATGATTTTTCTTTGTCAACCAATGGCTCATTAATGATGTTCGCTGCACCTTTTTTCATGTTTTCCCTTGGAGGCAATGTCACTTTTTTCCAGTGATCCTGCTTTGCTCTACTACCCCACAAGCAGTTGAAACACGGGTACTTTGTGTATCCACTTTGCTGTGCAAGTAGGAAGTTCACCATTTTAAATCAACACATATGGACCATTGGTGTTCATGATAGCAAAGCTTTTGTAAACCCATTTGGATATTTTCATATTCTTCTATAGGTTTTGTTGAGTGACCAATTGGATTGATGCATAACAGTTGCCATTATGCAGTAAAACGGATTTCAAACTTCCAGTGGAACTGTCCATGAAAAGCTTCCAGTATTCTGGTACTCACATATGGGCTAGTAGTCCAGGGATGTTACAACAGTACACAAAGTCTCCATCTTCTCTGAAATATGGTAGGAGTGTCACCTCTCTTGTCGTATAAACCGTTATTTAAACTTCCGGTCTCAGACAATTCTTTTCTTTTAGCCTGGATGCTAAAAGTTCAGATGGTTGTTTTGACAGACTTAGGTCACATAATAAATCAATGAGCTCTTCTTGGGAGAACTGCTGGTTTGATTAAATACTTCCTTCATATTCACTTCCACTGCTAACTCCTGGATTACACTTCAAACCCCGTATATCCTCCATGTCGGATACAGGAATATCAGGGGATGTACTGAACACTGGTATGGGAGCATCAGCACCATGCCACACAGGTTGTCTTGCTGATTTCAAACCAGGGTACTTCCACCTGTTTTTCTTGTAACGATTGAAACCTTTTACATTCATAGCACAAAAATATCAATCATTGTGATGATTTTTGGGCTCTCACCATACCATAGGTACACCAAATTTCAAACTTTTCAGTTTTCCATTTTTCCACTGACGTAGACACTCTACACAAGTTTTGCACATCATATGGGAAGCCCAATACTTATCTTTGTCCCCCAGTTTAAAACCAAAATATGCAAGATTTGTTTGTTTCACAAATTCTGTAATGTTTCTTCTTTGTTTTTGCTGAGAATATTCACCACAAATGTAGCAAAACACTGTAGGGTTATTTAAACAGCTTATTCTTGAAGAACTCTGTTCTTCAAGAATATTTCTCTAAAAAATAGAAAATGTATGAATAAAAAGAAGGCAAATGAAATTTTCATGAAAATAATGCTATATTTATTATATAAAATGCAAAACATCGCTATGCTGTGTTAACATTTGTTGTTGATAAAATCGTCTATTCTTATATATTCAGATATACGAACAGCTGACTCACTAGCAAGGGAAGCCAGTGGAATAGGAACATGGTTGTGCTGTTGGGCTGTATGTTCGTATATCTGTTTGAGGACTTGAGGGCATGAAACTTAAGATCATTGCTATTAATATTGAAAACTGAAAGAGATTACTCACAATGAGCCAAACAGGATTTGAATATACCATTGCTGCCACAACCACCTTCTTCCTTGCAATAATTTTAAATTAGAGGGCTGCGGAAAGTACAAGCATCAGACTTCTCCTCTCCTTCCTCCTGAAAAAGCAGATTTTTTTTCCACAAAACATGTTGAAATGACTTTTGTTTTTAATGTTTAATAATAATAAAATTTTGTTATTTTTGTAATTAATGTTGATGGTATTGGCTTTAAAAGTCCCACTTAAAATTGACGTCTTTCATCGCATATATTTTTCTATGAGTATTAGGGATGTGGCCTGTTTAAGATAAAGAAATGTATATAGGTGAATGTCTCTTTAAATACTTAATACTTATTAACACCAAGTAAGTACTATATGCTTCATGTCATCAGGTACTGTTAAAATGGACCTCCCAATAAGAGATTATGTAAACTGCTGAACCTATTCTAAAGAATGCTAATTGACTGCATGCAGAGTGGATGTTTTGGTACACCTGAGCTGCATGCTTACTGTTGTTCAGTGATTCAGAAAATATTAAAGGCAGAGAATCAGAACACCAACCAGGCAAGCAGTAAATTGAATACCAAGTCAGCATTGCCAGTTTATATAATATTTCAGTATTTGCTTTAAAGTTGTGTTCTGACACAGAGTTGTTGATGTACTAAATTAATTAAGGCTGTTCACCCACCATGGTGAGTTATTACTTTGCAAGGGATATTTCACTTCGCTTAGTGAGTGTAGTGAAAATTCACTTTGAAAAGAACCTCAAATAACTCACAAGGGAATCTAAAAATATAGGATTTTTTCTTCCATGTTTTTGAATGTTGAAGTCAGCAAAGTTTCACATTATTATTATTATTATTATTATTATTAATAATAATAATAATAATAATAACAATATTTTTATACCACTAACATTATATGCAACAATGTACATTAAATAGAGTAGCAAATGGCAGACAGATGCAAACAATGACACAGGAGGAGGAGAGAGCCCTGCCATGAAGTGCTTACAATTAGTGTTGGTCGAATAGCTCACTACTCGATTCAGCAGCTATTCGCTCGAATATAGCAAAAAAATTGGGGTGGTCAAACATCGAATTCAAACACCATT
>NC_092861.1:83053891-83106092 GCF_032062135.1 Pyxicephalus adspersus | reverse complement strand
AACAAGTTTAAAATAAAAAACACATACAAAATAAATAATTTAAGAAAAAAAAAATTTTTTTTTTCCTTCCGAATTTTTGCTGTCAAATCCCGTGTTTTTCGGGTCGGGTCTACCCGAATTCGAACAGCCATATTCGGTTTGAATATAGGGACAACCCGAATTCGAACATCAACACTACTTACAATCCAAGAGGAGGAGGAAGTAGCACGCAATAGGAGGGATCCCTTTCAATATGACCAGCTCATATTTCTTTGTAGATTTAACAAAATGCAAGAACATCTGATTTAATATAGAATTCTAGGCTGAATAACATAGAAGGTGTATCCTTATTCATAATGCTTCTGGACATCCCAAATAATTGTTACTGAGCCAGGAAATGTAAAGTAGAGCTAGATAGGGGAGCTTGCATTGACTACCTGAAGAAAATATGAAATCTGGTTTTATCCATCTAATTATGAACAGCCTAAAACCAACCTAATTGAAACACACTTTTGTATCTCACAGTGATCTGTATAATTATTTACTTTAATATTTTGTTGTGGCAGCAATGTGTGTACTACTTTTCAGTTTTTCAAATTTTATCATTATGCTTATGAATGATTATCTGCTGTTAGTATGTTGTGAAAAATTAAATGGATTACTGTCCATTAAAAAGGCTGTCAAGAAATGGAAGCATAATGTTGACAGATCTCTTCATATTGCATATAGAAAATACAGAAGAGCAATACTTTAGACATTAGAGTTGAGACACCTGCTGGCAGGCATTATGTTTCTTCTAGATTACATTTTGTACAAGTGAGACAGGCTTTCCACAGCAAGCACCTCATTGAATAGAGCTAAATGCAAAGAAGAATTGAATGTTGCCAAAGTATCTTCATTGTATGGCCACTGTAAAAATTCAAAATTTTTGGAATACTTCATTGGTTGTCAGTTTCTACTTGTCTCTCATTCACCAGGGTTTGTCATGGTTATATATATCCCTATATCCCTAGAAGGTAAGGACATTGATATTGTGATATTGGACAGGTGTTTTTACCACCTGGTTGACTTTCCCAAAATCCCATCTACTAAGAAAATTCTTGCCTATACAGTTTGGAGACCTTTGTTGATCGTTCATAACCATGTATCTCAGTATGTTACTTTTTTCTGCAGACAATTCTGAGGTTGTTTAATATTTAGGTTTCCCTATGATTCCCAAGCATCAGATTACACCTATTGAAGCATAACTGTTTTTATGTCACATAGGTGCTGGAAGTCATATGGGAAGAATGCATACACATATAATAGACTACAACTCCCAGAAAAGTTGTTTGTCACTCCACTACTCTCTATCATTCAACAGACTAGTGCAGATTACCATTTGACAAAGATTTAGAGCCTATTTTGAACTATATTTTAATTAGGGAAGCTGGACTGCCCAGGTTCATGCTAAACTCTCGCTTGCGGCAACTCTCTAGTTTTTATTTTTTTTTGGGGGGGGGGGTTTAAAGCGGAATACATTGCCCAGCCGGGCTGTGCTCTGGCTGCCACTCCAACCATCTTTCCATATCACTAGAAAGGAATTTCTTTCCCTCTAAGAGAAGACTTTCTTCCTCATCAGTAACTTTTTTCTGAAAATGAGTTTAACTTAAGTACACCAACAAGAGTCTTCTTCCTTGGCAGATACTGCAGTGGAACAAGTCTTTGATTAAGCCAAGCCCTATTCTCAACATAGATCGCTTAGGTTTCTTGCTGCATTCTACCTACACAACCACTGCAGTTCCTACACTCCCTGAAAAATAATCACAATAGTTTGTCCGTCTCAAGCTCCCCTGAAGAAGCCAGTAAGGTGAAATGCATCAGGATTAAAGAAACACAAACGACTTTACCTAACTAATTATCAAGTAACTCATCATTTCTCTGATGGACTCGATAATTTGTCACATACAACTCAGTAGTAATTTATGTCTAGCTCAATATCCCAACCAGGCCCTAATAAAACCTGGGGAGTTTGGAAACTAGAAAGTCTATACTACTGTATTTTGCACTGTACCCTGTGTGATACCAATGCTGTTTAATAGCGTTTCAAAAAGATAGCCAAAAAAACCCCTTCTACCTGTCTGTCTTTTCTATTTATGCTTAATACAGGGACTGGCTGAATGTTTTGATAGACCAGAAGAATATAACCACCTTCTCTAATTTACATCTAAAGGACACAGATACATGTTTTCTCAGACTTACCTCTTCCTTGCTAAAGCGCAAACGCATCTCTTCTGCGCATGCGGGCAGTTCTGACTCTGGGCATGCCTACGCTAACATGCTTTATCAGCTTTGCCGGCCAATCAGGAAACAGCCTCTTAACCTCCTGGGTGGTTCATTTCTGTCTGGATTTATATGTCTAAAAGCGGTACATTGTTTTTGACAAAAATGTATTTTACAGTATAAAATTACTATGAGTATAAAAAAAGTTGGAAACACAAAATCATGTCAAAATAATACAATAAATAATTTTAAATACCCAAATAAATTAAAATAATTAAATAATAAAATAATTTTTTTTTTTTTTTTTTAAATTAAAAAATAAATAAATAATGTACTTATATAATATGCTGTAAAATTAATGATCATGCAAGACAATGTAGTGCTTTTACACATATAAATCCACTCTATTGCATTCAATGCAGTTATTTTGTATTGAATGCAATACAAATGAATTTGTGAATTTCCCACCCCGCCCCACCGGTAACGTACGCACACACCGACATCACCGGGAATTTCCAAGTGACTCATCAAGTGCAGAAGACGCCGGAGGAAGAAGGAAGAGAGAAGACGCAAGAGACGACGCGGAATCCCAGAAGATCAAGTAAGACTCCATTTACTATTTTTTCCCATAGGTTTACCTACCCCGAGTGTGACTCGGGGTTACCGCTTTCAGCTTCTTTTTTCTACCCCGAGTCACACTCGGGGTTACCGCCCAGGAGGTTAATCATCCCTGGCTAATTAGCTAGCTCACACACTGCACAGTGTTTGTGCAACGTATCTCCATTGGTGCCGAGGCTCTAGTTCTGTTGAACTAGTTCCTGTACACCTGTTGGCTAATTCAGTGTTTCCTCTGTCCAGCTCCAGCGTTAACCCCTTGTTATCCAGTCTGTTGGTTCCCAAGCAACTTCCCTGTGTTCCTGTCTATCTGTGGATATTCCTGTGTCACCTCCTGTTGCTTCCAGTGTCTCCTTTGTTCCCTGTGTCCGCAGTGGCCCCTGCGTCACCGCTGTCTGTCTCCTGGATGTCTGGTAATTGACCCCTGGCGTGTGACCTGACCTCTCTTGCTTACTGCCTGCCTCGACCCCGGCCTTCCTCCACTATCCTTCTGTTTTGTGATTTGGTACTGTGTATCATATTACCCACCCTGGTGTGCCCAAGGACCACGACCTGGCAGTAACTAGCAGCACAACATCTTCACCATCATAGGCTCTGGAGAAGACCTTCTCAGGCCTCAAACCACCTCTGTGCAAGCCGTAGCGCCCCCTAGCGGTCCTGTCTCTCCAAGCGTGACATGTTTTAATGAATCCCTTGTACATGGATTATATTGTTTTCTCTATCAGTGCATAAATCTCTGTTTTATTATTAGATATGTATTAATATAATAATAATACTATTATTTATATATAATATGATAGTATTTAAATATTGTCTTTATTTTTCAGATAATACATTTAGAAGAGAATTATTTAAAACCATAAAACCATGTTTTTTTTAACCCAAGGTTAACAGAAATGGAGGAAAAATACCAGAACAGAGAGCCCAGGCCAGAGGATCTTCAGGTTATTTCTGAATTAAAGGACATGGTTGCTGAACGGGATCAACTTATCAAGAAACTAATTGTGAGCACATTCAGTGTTTTCTCCCTTTAACAAAACAATTTCCAAATCTTTAGCAAACCAACCCCTGAGACCCATTGGCATTAACAATTCAGTGATCTTTAAATACTCAAAAGTTCATAAATTATAACTGATTTAATCAATTATTAAACAAAACGGCATTTACAAACGAACAATTTGTGCTTAAAATATTAATAGGTGAAGTGTTTGAAAGCAATTATCTGGACGTGCAAAGCTGCGTGAAAGAAGCACAGTCAGAATAACCTTTTTCTTTTTACAGGAAGACAAGAAATTCTATCAACTGGAATTAGTCAACCGAGAGACCAACTTCAACAAAGTGTTTAATGCAAGTCCCAATGTTGGCGTTATCAATCCTCTAGTAAAGGTACTTATACCAGCATACACAACATATATCAACTTGTGTTTTTCTTCTAAATTTGCACATCTAAATCTATTTTCTCTAAATGCCTTTTTTAAATTAGTGTCCACAGATAGGACAGTGTTTTGGCAAGTACAACGGATAAATAAATCTCCCACAGTCCTTTTTAGTAATAAAATGTAATGCAAATGTGTGTTTAGGATATAGAAGTAATTTAAGCTAATGTCATTTTTAAAATGATACTTGGAAAAGCACCTTTCACCATTCAGGTGTAATAATGGATATAGGATCATATTAGTGAATAAAATTGCTATTTAAGCCTATCCTAATCCAAAAAAAGAATGTAATATATTGCAACTTACCTGTCCTTGGATGTGATGGATGCATTCGATTTTTTGTTTAGCCTTTTTCCTTCACATTTACCTTGTGATCCTGTAAAAAACATGATCCGGTTTCTTGGCATCTATTCATTCCACAAAAGAAGCATTGGATGTTAGCTAGGCTTGACTTCAACCATGACTGCCCTTGTCCATTTCCAATAAACTGGGAGGGAAAATATTGTTTTACAGAAGGAAGATAACATTTGTGCTTTCATTAATATGACATAAAGCGAACAGGATATTACGTTTTTCAGGATCTGCAGGTATTTTTCACACGTTAAAGTTGTCCTTGGAAAAAAAATAAAGCCTTCTGCAGCCACCCCATCTCAGAACTGGTGTGATATAATATAATACATTTATATGTTGTTCTTGGGTTCTGATATCCTTTACCCTTTTGACAAGGAGGCAGACAGAGATTCTAGGCACTACAAGTGTTTCTAGGGAAACAAGTAGCTCTTTGATCAAGTGGAGCTGGAAAAAACTCTGATATTGTGCATTTGGGAGTTGTGTCTGTTTGACTGTTGGGTTGTGTTTGCTTTACTGTCAGTTTTGCTTTAAACAGTTTTTTTCTTGCTGACCTCTAAGGGGGAGTGGTCAAGGCTTCACAGGTGATTTAAGTTCCTGGGGGACTCACCTTGAGCTTGCTCACACTTGGCTTGTGAAACAAGTGGCTCTGATCTAGTGGAGTTGGAAAAAACAGGAGTTAAATCCTTATAGTAACCACAAACTGTAAGTAGCCTTTAATAACTCCTTGTAAACAAAAATTGTAACTGGGAAAATGATTGGTAACAAGGTGTAAGGTTTGGTTCAGTGCACAGTCTGCCACATGTATGCACAAATGGAGCAATAGCTCCTAGGTGAATACTGCTGTGACAAATGTGAGCAAGTCGCCTTTCTGGTATTTCGCATTGGAGAGCTGGAAAAGCGCATTGCAACACTGAAATCACTGGATCACCTTAAGAAGGGACTCCTAATGGCAGTTTATGGCTTAGATTTGGAGGGTGGAGAGGTTAGTCAGGATGAACATGTCGGGAGTTGGGTTAATGTAACTAGAGGGAGTGGTAGGGGCACCCAGAAAAGGAAGGCCAGCCCTGTGTTTGAGCACCCCAACTTTGCAAAGTTATGTGAAGATGTGCAGGTGGCAGACCCAGTGGTGGGAACTCAAGATGTTACTGCTACCCCTAACAGCCAGGAGAGCAGCACATCTAGTAGTGGTGGGGAGAGAAACGCAGAAAGGAAAAGACAATTGGTTGTCATACGGAATTCTATGATCAAGAGGACGGATAGAAAAGTTTGTCGCCCGGTTCCCTTCAACCGAATGGTTTGCTATCTCTTTGGTGCCAGGGTTCGACATGTGGTGGACCGAGTGGACAAACTACTGGGAGGGTCTGGACAGAACCCAGTTGTCTTGGTTCATGTTGGAACCAATGACAATATAGATGGAAGGTTTCAAGGTGAAGAAAAGGACCTCCAAGGCTTTGTTCTCTGGAATATTGCCTGTGCCATGCACAACACAGGAAAGGCAGAGGAAGCTTAGGCAGCTAAATGCATGGCTTAAGTCCTGTTGCAAAAGGGAAGGGTTTGGGTTCATAGAGCACTGGGCTGACTTTTCATTGGGGTAAAACCTGTATGCCAGGGATGATTTGCACCTAAAGTAAAAGGGGTCTGCTGTGCTAGGAGAAAGATTTAGGGGAATGGTGGAGGGATATTTAAACTAGAACAGAGGGGGGTGGGACAGTTAAATAAGGTGGCGGAAAGGTAAGTCGGGTCAGACACTAGTGGAGAGTGGATTGGGGTTAGGTAGGGGGAAGATTATGGATAATTGTAAGGAGCTTCCCATGTTACAAGCAAACATTGGATTGTTCAGTACTAATTGTACTAAAAAACACAAGGATTTGGCAAACAGCGATGGTAAAAGCAGCAATAGTTTAAAGAGCCTGTTCACCAATGCTAGAAGTCTAGCAAACAAGATAGGGGAGTTGGAAGCAATAATGAGTGAGGAGGATTTTGACTTAGTTGGTATTGCTGAATCCTGGCTTTGTTCTTCGCATGACTGGGCTGTCAATATTCCTGGGTATACTCTCTTTCATAAAGACAGAGTCAAACGAAAGGGTGGTGGTGTCTGTCTGTATGTGAGAGATGATCTAAAAGTGAATGTGAAAGAAGAAATTGCGGATGGAACAAGCGATGAGGTTGAGGCATTATGGGTGGAGTTGAATGTGGGGTTGAATAACACACAATTATTGATTGGAGTCTGCTATAGGCCACCCAGTGCTAAAGAAATAGAAAATCAACTACTAGCACAGATAGAAAAAGCAGCAAAAAGTGGAAGTGTTTTATTCATGGGAGATATCAACTACCCTGTCATTGACAGGAGTAATGGTACTACAGGGACAGCAAAAGGGAGGAAATTTGTGCATCTAATACAAGATTATTTTATGGTACAGTTTATAGAAGCCCCAACTAGAAATGATACTCCGCTGGACCTAGTTCTTTCTAACAATGCAGAGCTTATAACAAATGTGCATATAAAACAGAATATGGGTAGCAGTGACCATAATATGATTTCATTTAATGTAAGCTGTAAACAGGAAGCAAAAACAGGAAAGAAAGTAAAAACCTTTAATTTTAAGAGAGCAAATTTTCCATTATTAAGGGCGGCTCTCTGTGACTTGGACTGGGAGACAATATTGTCCTCAAAGAACACAGAACAGAAGTGTGAATTTTTCAAGTCTGTTCTACAAAAGCACACTGAAAAATATATTCCAATGGGTAATAAGTTTAGGAGGCTAAAACTAAAACCTATGTGGCTCACAGCTGATGTTAAAATGCTGTCCATAACAAGAAAAGGGCATTCCAAAAATATAAAAATGAAGGATCACCTTCATCATTTGAAAACTATAAAGAATATAACAAAAGATGTAAAAAGGAGATAAAATGTGCAAAACTTCAAAATGAAAGACAGATTGCAAAGGAAAGTAAGGCAAACCCCCCCCAAAATTTTTCAAATTTTTAAATAGCAAAAAGATCAGATCTGAGCATGTGAACATTAAAGGATGTCGCTGGGTTGGTAACTGGGGATAAAGACAAGGCAGATTTACTAAACACTTTTTTCAGCTCTGTGTACACAAAGGAAAATGGCAGAGCTCAAGTCCAAATTCATAATAGCAATGTTACTGCCTTAAATGAGTCACAATGGCTCAGAATTGATATGATAAAGAAACAGCTGGGGAAAATTAGGGTTGACAAAGCACCAGGACCAGATGGATTACATCCACATGTCCTCAAAGAGCTGAGCTCAGTTATTTCACAGCCATTATTTCTACTCTTTAGTCACTGGCAAGGTACCAGTGGTTCCTGGCAAGGTATGTGGTTCCTACTATAGATTGCTGGATGTTTTTCTAGAAGCACAGAATATAACTGGGTATTAAGGCTTTCAAGTAAAAATACCAGTGACTGTTGATCCAGGGAACATCCGATTGCCTCACTGAATCAGGAAGGAATTGTTTTTCCCCTGTTGAAGGAAATTGTACCAGGATTGCCTTCCTCTGGACCAACTATTTCTTATGGGGTTTTATATCTGGGATATTTTTTTTTTTGCCTTGTGGTTGAACTTGATGGACCGTTGTCTTTTTTCAACCTAACCTACTATGTAACTATCAAACATTACTGAAAAAAATGCTTTTATTACTGTCCACATCGCAGAACGTTGGAGCAAAATTCTCCTAATCAAAAGCAGCAATAAAAAGGTGATGAGTTTTTAACCCATTTTCCAATATTCCAATATAACTATAACAACAAATTAATATATTTAGCTTTAAGTATAAACCACTTTATCTAAATATTAAAAAAAACAATTGCATGCACATAAAAACACCCATATATGCATACAGAATATCTTCACATCAATCAATATTTTTGTTTCCCAAATATCCCGGTATGCCACAAAATTGTAATAATCCAGTGCATCCAACCTTCTTGCCTATTTGCAGTCTTCTAGTTATGTTAGCAAACCTGCCAGGTTTAGCAAGTATTTATTATAACATGTATACATGCTAATAATAAAGGGTCCCTATTCATGCCTGAGAGCAATAACTGTCTTTACTCTTAAGCCCTTTGTCTTCAATTAGTTGCATCTTGAACTGCTGAAGAATTGCTTCCTAATAAGTTAAGTACCCAGTTGAGGAATCAGTGAACTAAACATTGGAGTAATTTGTCTCTTTCAACTCTGCGGGTAATGAGAAGGAATGCTCAGTTGAGCTCAAGAGCTTTTGTAGACAAATCTTTGCGTTAACTGCAGGTAGAACTGCTAACATAGTGTGCAATGTAACATTTTAATTTGCTTTACAGTTACAATCACTAAGGTAAAATATATGCTACTCTATTTTTAGCATCTTGCACCTGGAGATAGATATGTAATTAAAAATTTAGAGCTCTACATTCTCTTAATTACTGTCATGTCCCTAAACCTAAAGCTTTTATCAGTGCTTCTGCTTCAAAAAAATGAATTGTATGTCTAGTGCAGGGGTCAGCAAACTTTTTTGGCTCATAGGCCATATTAGGAGGTCAAGAAGGCACACTAGGCCGGACTCTCTCTCGAGTCCCGCTCTGATGGCTCCGCCCCCCCACCAAGAACGCCCCTGAAGGGAAATTCCTCTCCTCCGCAATGCATACGGAGGAGAGGGAACCCTCCTGAAAGGTAATCCCTCTCCTCTGCAATGCATACGCAAGAGAGGGAATGTCCCCTTACCCCGGCAGCGGAAGTGTTAACGCCGGCCGCGGTGAATAGGGAAGGGAAGCATAACAAGGAGGCTCAAGAGCCGCATGCAGCTCCGGAGCAGCGGGTTGCCAACCCTGCCAGCCAGGATTAGGCCTGATCGACCAGGGAGGCATTAGGCCGGGACGGAATACTGGCTAGGCCATATCTGGCCTAAAGGTTCGAGTTTGCCTACCCCTGGTCTAGTGTATATTCATTATGTGCTAAAGTTATTCTATTCTTGTAATTGTAAAAGTTCAAACATCAAGGAAACCTGTATAGACTTACAACCTCCATAATCCATTTAGATAATTTGTACCATGTTTTCTTTTATTATAAAGATTGAGAGATCTAGTTAATGTCCAGAAATGTTTTAAAGCCTAACTCCAGGGAAAATAAAACAATACACTTCCAGGTAGGCTATCCCTGCATTGCATGTCCTAAATACTTCCTTAGGTCCAAGGTGAATGTAAAAATCTTATGTATTTACTTTTGTAGGCTTCTTCTCTGTGCAGCTGGTCCACTGCAGCCTCTTCTATAAGCTGCTCTGTCCTGCAGGTACTTATGTCATCCCTTACAATGCAGGACCAATAGTCCTGAATTGTGAGTACAGCGTGGGCCACCCACAGCAGAGTAGGATGGAATAGGGGCAAGGTGGACCCTGGGGGAGGAATTTTTTTATTCAGATCTTGGTTACAACAGACAGCTGACGGAATAAGCTGCCGGTCTTACATTTATCTTACCTCCAGGTCAACCCAGAACATTCCTGCAGTTTCTCAGCTGCAGCCTTGGACTTTACTTTTTGGAGGACTTGCTTACACTTCCAAACAAGCAAGTAGTAGTAGGCTTCTTTTGGTATTTTGTTTCTTACCAGGCTAAAACTCAATAATTTAAACTTGCACACCCAACCTATTATGCTCCCTCTTCTCTGTACAGACTTTTACAAATTACAGGGAAGCTGGAATTTTTACACCAATGTCATGAGTGTATTTTTAAAATAAATATAGTGGGAGTATCGGGGTTATTAGAGGGGTACATTATATTATCATTCTTCGTGTAATAAGCTAAATATAAGCACTCATTTGAAGGCACAGCTTAAAGCCTTCTCTCAGGGCTGATTTTACCAAAGACCTGTTACCAAAGAGCTACTGTATTTTGTCTCTAGTTTATTGCAGGGAACCATGTTTATCATAATGGGGCAGAAAACTGACACTTTAAAAAGCAACAGGACCCGCAATAGATTTAAAGGCCCTAAGGCAGGGGTCTGCAACCTTTTGAGTCGGAAGAGTCAAAAATTACAATTTACAAAATTTCAAAGTTTTTAAAGAGCCACAAAATTTTTTCTTGCCAACAATAAATAGTACTCGCATAAATAAAGTTTTTTAATAAAAAAAAACTAATCTATTTATTCATAAGAAAAAATATCTATTTATTCATATATAAGTAGTGTTTTTCACAACAAATTAGAAAATATATATGGCATTATTAGATAATTACTTAATATTTAAGTAAAAAATTAAAACAATTAAACATTTACTTACAACACTAACTTGTACTTCAATAACAAACAATTGAGCAAACAAATTCAATGGGAGCGTTAGCTTTGCATGGTTTTAGAAAGTTTGGATAACATTAGATGACATTTCATTTTCCTCAGAATTCTGTAATGGTGAAACAGGTACAAACATTTTGATTTTCCATGCATTGTTGCTAAACTGCCCACTTTTGTATTTTATTGTAGAAATATAGATACCTTTAGGCACCGATTCTATCTCTCAGCCACTATCTATGTCTATATCTATATCTCTCAGCCTGGCTTTTTGTGAAGCTGCGGCTCTTTAGTTCAGTCTGTCTGAAGCTATTCTATCTCTCAGCCACTATCTATCTCTCAGCCTGGCTTTTCACTGCACCCCTCCCCCGTGACACTCGAGAGCTTCCGACGGACTGAAGACAATGAGGACGCGTGTCAAGGGGGAGGGGTTCGGTGAAAAGCCAGGCTGAGAGATAGATAGTGGCTGAGAGATAGAATAGCTTCTGACGGACTGAACTAAAGAGCCGCAGCTTCACATCCAAAGAGCCGCATGTGGCTCGCGAGCCGCAGGTTGCCGACCCCTGCCCTAAGGCATTTAAAATGTCATATTTTACATAATTTATGTTATGAATTAATTATAGTAAACATTTTATAGTAAATATAGTAAAATGTTTATGACAGAAGAATATCCAGAACTGGTCCCAAAACCTGTCTGTTGTAAGTGTTGCACTGTACCAGAATAGATCCTTCAAGAAATATAGAATTTAATGGGTGGGTTAACTTCCATCAGAAAATCAAAAATGTACCACAACTTCCTATTTCTGCTTGTAAAATGTTGTTTTTTTTAACTACACACATATACACACACTAAGACAACTTTGGTGTAGTTTTAAATGCCTCACTTGTTTTTATAACAGCAAAAGAAGAAGAATGATAAGTCTACAAACAGGTTTGTGAGTTCCCCTAACCTAAACGCAGTGGAGACTGCCCTAATGGGAAACGGACACCCTACACGCCTGGAGCCCATTCCAAACTCACCCATCCACGATATTGAGTTCAACAGCAGCAAGCCTCTGCCACAGCCTGTACCACCCAAAGAGGCCAAGACCTTTTTGAGGTGAGCACTGCCTCGCCAGCCTGTCACTGGTCTTGAGAGTGCTGAACTGCAGCTACAGCCTTGAATTATTTTATATGGCTTCTGCAACCTCTTTATAGTGCTCCTTTTTTGAGCATGTAGTGTACCTATGTCAGTGTTTGCTAAGAGTAATGTATAGTATTCAAAGTTTGTTGCATTTTGTCATCCTTCTGTTTCCATTTTTTTGCACTTGCAATGCCCACGCATGTCTGTATACATATTTATGTGAAACCATTTTATCTGCATGTTACTGGTCTTGAGTTTTCTTTCCTATATTATCTAGTATAATTAAATGTATATCCTGGGAGTTATCCTTCCACTCATCTTACATAAGTGTGAGTTTAGGAAAAAATATTTATCACATGAATGCTTTAAAACCAACTGTTGACAAACATATTACCTCATATAATTTTTTAAAAATACTTCTGAATAAGTGATGAATTTCAAATTGCAATATTTTGGGGGGGGGCATATTTAGAGGAGTAAAGTTACATCTAAGCACATTTTTCAAATTTAGCTTTTTTTTTCTGAAGACATCCCTATAATGTAGCCCTGACCTGGTGGCAATAGAATTGCAGGTGAGAGTAAATCTGCAACAGCAATGCAGACACAAATTTTTAAGAGACAATCTATCCGTGTTTCAGCTTTCTCCCTTTTTTCTTCCTGGTAAACCTTTGTTTAACCGAACATGGGTTGGCCCCAAAAAATGGATGTCAAGGGTTCTAATCCTTGACCACTCTATCCAAAACCTAAATAAATAAATATACTTCACACATTTAGCAATCTAGATGTTGGGAAAATGCAATTTTATACAGCAAATGTGCACAATATATTTGGCCCGGCAGAGTAAGGAATAAGATAAGTATATTACCTTATTCATTAACCACCAGACCTTTCTCAACCTTTTTAACAAAGAGGAACACCTGACAATTATAACAATATCAACAGCTCATGGTACCTTACTATGGTTGTCAGTGGGAAGAATGCTGACCTTACAAATAGCCCAAAATATCATTGATGTCAATGGTAACTGAGCCGAGAGGCAACCTCTGAAAAAACCCTAGGGATCCACAGAACCCTGGTTTACACACACTGCACTAGGGAACAGTAGTATTTGGATGGAAAAGGCACACTACATAGTTAAATGTTATTTTTCAGTGTAAAATATGTCTCATAGCTAAAGTTTTTCATACGTAAATCGAATTATATTTATATTATGTATAAATTGTATACACATAGAAGTTTTCTATAAAAATACAGGAAAGAATTCTGAATACACCATATACATGCTTAAGTTGTATCTATTCCAATGGTGCATATTTTTTTTGAGCATGGATATAAATGTTTCCTAAATAAATATTTTGCATGTGTACATTATAAAGTCCTCCAATGAATTGTCCATGTGTGCTTCTTTATATACAATGGTATGTTGTATAGTTAACTTTTGTTAAGTGGACCCTCAGTAATAACATGCAGTTCCTTCCCATGTAACACAGTACAGTTGCACATGTAAATGAGCACTTCCATTCAACCCCACATAAATCTACTTATTTGTTGTTTCAAGTGTCTTATGAATAATAACTGCATGACATAACCGGGGTATTACCAGTGAACTAAATGTCCTTAGTCTGATAAATAAATGTGTTTTGTGCTTAGCAGATGAGAAGTATACAGTGCTTGTTCAGCACATTCCTGTGGAACGTGGCTCTGGTAATAATACTTCTCACAAATGATTGTACTAAATAAAAGGAGACTAAAAGAGGGCTTAAAAACCGACCAAATGCATTTAGGAGTAATGACCAATTACATACTTTCATTTTATCTATTGTAAAGGAATTTCCTGACCTATGGTAGCCTGTGCTGCTGATGTATTACAATGTAGTGGATGTGCAAAGGTGTCACACAAGGACAATCTAAAGGAAAAGAAGCAGTATGGATTTTGGCTTGTTCTTTGTGCTTGCAGATTGTGACTAATTCTGCCTTCTTGCAGCTCCTGTGCATCATGTATTTACCCTGTATGCTTTGTAATGTGTCTCTTCTTTCTTTCTGGGATATAGCCCTCCCCAGAATGAGACTTCACCGGTGGTATCACCAGACCCGCAACGCCAGGAATGGTTTGCCCGATACTTTACTTTTTAAGAGACTGTAATTGATTATCTCTCTTTCTATTGTGGCACAGCTTTGATGTGGACTGTTTGTACAAGCATGATTTTGACAAATCCTTATGTGACCAAGCTTTGCCGTAAATACTGTCTGTTAAACACTGTGAGCGAGAGTCTTAGTCGCCAGTTGGAAATGCACTGTTCAGAAACACTGTATTTTGATTTTATTTCAGTCTATAGTACTCATGGTAGCACTTTTTGTGAGCTATGTTTCCATACTAAAAAAAAAAAAACTAATAATTTTGTAGGATAACTGTGCTACCTCCTTCCCTGTTAAGTTTTTGTGTTTTTTGCCTGGTAATTCACCATATAATTGTCTCAGTGCTGCAGTGATCTGTCACAATACATTGCACTGATTTTAATGAATTGCCTTCTCAAAGGATCTAGCCACAAGGTGAAAGTGTTTAGTTTTATTTCAGTTTTAACAAATTTCATAGTTTGACACCAGAAAATAACAATGTGCCTGGAGTCAGATTCTCAGCTTCTGATTGGTATGTATATACTATGTATGGCAATTGTACTCCTCTTGTAACGACCATGAACCCTTAACCCCAGTGTGTTATTTCCTATGGAAGTCACTCTTATTATATATACATATATATAAAAAAATATTTTTCCTATAAGAATTATGTTTGAGATTGTTATTAAGAAAATGTATGTGTTTATATTTTATGTCTCTTCTAATTTTGTGTACATTTCCTAAAACACAAATATCTCAACTTGGAGCATAAATTCAGGTCAAAGTGATTGAATTTTGTTGTAGCACATCTCACCGACCCACATATACCCAACTTCACTATGCTCCAATTACACTATGATCGAGCTGGGAGTCAAACCCCATATTACTCCCTTCCTCAGATTCTCGTGAACACAGCATCATGGAAGGAGGTCAGTCATTCCCCAGGAAGATACAGTTATTACTCCAGGGCTCTGGTGGAAAGATAGGGAAAGTGAATTTTATTGAGTTTAGCACCCAAGTGGCTGTCACTTTAACATGAACAGACAAAGTGGCAAAGTTTCTATCAAGTACCAAGACACTTTTTACAGTTAAAATTTAGTCATCCTATACAAATTTCATATGCTGCAGAAACTAAAGAAAACATGGGCAGTCTTTTTTTTACTGACATTGGAAAACTATGAGGAACATGGATACAATTTTCAACATGAGTTATTTTTTGCTATTTTGTGGTTAGTGAACAGGAGATCCATAGACACACATATCTTCAAGGTTAGCACTTTGGCGTTTAAAGCACTGGCTCCCAGGTTCAAATCTCGGCCAGGGCACTGTCTTCATGGAGTTTGCAGGTTCTCCCCGTGTTTGTGTGGGTTTCCTACAGGTACTCCGGTTTCCCCCCCAATTTGACCTTAGACTGTGTTAATGACAAATGACTATGGTAGGGACATTAATATTATGTCAGAATATATAAATGCTAGAAAATAATAATAACCATATCCTCCTTGGTGCCATGGAGAATTCAATTAAAATAGAAAAACCCAGGACTTTAAAAACAACAGTGTTGAAGTTCAGCATTTACAGGAAAAGTTAACTTACATTTCTGGATCTACTGTTTTGGAATGCAGTTTTTAGTTAAGAAAACATGATTTTTTTACAGTCTTGGATAATATAGCATGCCAAAATGTCTGTGGTAGTGGTAAAGGGTAAAACTCTACATCAGGTCCTGGGTTTGCACATGATGTTTTTGGGCAGTTATTTTTTTCTGCTGTAAAGCATACTGGTATGATAACTGAACGCAGCTGAACGCAGTACACACATAAAAGTATTATTCATTCCACTTTTGCAATTATTTAAAAAAATGTCACAATATCAGCCCCCGTCCAACAGACAGCAAGGGAGAGCCAGTCCTCTGGGTAAGTGTGCAGTGATCCCCTGACATTGTTCATCAGTCATGCTTTAGCCAATATACATTTATTCTCACAAATGATTGTACTAAATATAAAAGGGGACTAAATGAGGGCTTTACAACAGACCAAATCCATTTAGGAGTAATGACCAATTACATACTTTCATTTTATCTATTGTAAAGGAATTTCCTGACCTATGGTAGCATGTGCTGCTGATGTATTGCAATCCTCCCAAGCAATGTACACAGGCTAGATGATTGTTACCCAAGACATGAATGAAGTGAAAATCCAGCATGTGTGCAGTGATCCCCTGACATTGTTCATCAGTCATGCTTTAGCTAATATACATTTATGCCAGGCACAGTAGAGACTGCATTTTGAAAAAAAAAATAATTTTATTATTTTGGTGTGTGTATTTAAATAATGAATCATTAATTTTCTCCTACAGGGTAATTTTTATAAGATGAGTATAATCAAATGTTGATTATGAAAAAATATTAAGTATGAGCACCTTGATTTCAGTGACTACAAACATTCTAAATGTCTGGGGACTATTACTATTACAGTCAAATGTTTAAAGTGACCTTAACAAAACAGGCTGCAGGTAATGTGATTGGTGCTCCTTTAAATACAACAGTAAACAAAGCTTGGGACAGAGGAAATGAAGGTAGAAGGCATATCAAAGAGCATTTGTTCTCAATTGTTCTTGTTACACATACCGGTCACTATATTTGTTTGCTGTGTTCTCAACACACTGAGTATACTTAAGACCAAGGACTCCTCCATTCAGCAATGTCCATTCATCAGATTCCACAAAGAACCACTCAATGTTAAAAGCTTCTCACTCACCGCATAATTAGAACTGCTGAACATCGATGGATGGAGCATTGTATTGTTTACATGTGATTCCCACAGTTTTTAATAGTAGAATCTGTCAATAGCACTCACAGGACCTTAGTGAATGGCTCATTGACAGTGTCTGGTAGAAGCTGTCACAGTCACGTGTAAGAATACAAAACTTCATTTAGAACATTCATTTTACAGCAAGGACCTGCCGCTGCAAGGTGGATCGTCACAGGATTTCATCTTTGGACGTCACTGGACCATGCCAAGGCATATGTCACACTTACCTCTTCCTTGCTAAAGCGCAGACGCGTCTGTCCTGCGCATGCGGGCAGTTCTGACTCTGGGCGTGCCTACACTAGCAAGCTTTATCAGTTTCACTGGCCAATCAGGAAATAGCCTCTTAATCATCCCTGGCTATTTAGCTAACTCACACACTGCACTCGGTGTTTGTGCAACGTGTCCCCATTGTGCCGAGCCCCTAGTTCTGTTACGCTAGTTCCCGTTCACCTGGTGCTGAATTCAGTGTTTCCTCTGTCCAGCTCCTGCGTTAACCCCTTGTTGTCCAGTTTGTTTGTTCCCAGCAAACTTCCCTGTGCTGTTCCAGTGTTCCTGTCTGTTTGTGGATATCCCTGAGTCACCTGTGCCTCCTGTTGCTTCCAGTGTCCCCTGTGTTCCCTGTGAGAAGCTATGGAGAAGACCTGGTTACTGCTTAGACTCTGTGCTTTGGCCCTTCTCAGGGCTCAAACCACCTCCGTGCAAGCCGTAGGGCTGTCTCTCCTGTCTCTCCAAGCGTGAACGCATATATTAGATTAAGATACTTTATTTGCTTTCTAGGTTTGATTTAATGCATTCTAGGAATGAGTAAAGGGTACTATGCACCCAAGGTGAGGGGTGGATATCTTGGGTCCCCTTATTAAAGAAGGCATCCAGAATCCAAAAAGGTTTTCACCCACAGACCTCTAAAACATTGGGACAAGTTGTTTTTCTGTGTGGGGGGGGGGGGGGGGAGACGGAGGTCTGATTTTGCTAAAAGGATGGAGGTACACATTTTTTGCCCTCTTGGCCAGCCAGGTTTCAGAAAAAATTTTTTTTGGCTAGGAGTGGTGTCCTAGCTTACTACCTAATTCTTTATAAACTGATAAATTGCTGTGTTTTAATTTAGAAATGACTTGACAAGGAAATTTAACATTGGTAATAAATGGTAATAAATACAGATGCCAACTCAATTAATAATATTCAGATATACTGCTGAAGACAATATCTATATTTTTGGGCCTCCATGCACAAACACCAGCCCATTAATACCCAGATATAGACTAAAGCTTTCTAAAGGTAGTAGAAGGAAAATAAAAGCCAGGTCATTGTCTATTCTTTAGACTCAACAAAAACACAGAAAGCTTATTCAGGAACTTTTGCAATTTAGGCAGGTGGGTATTGCAGAGCTTAATTATGTTCCGGGGAAAAGTGATGTCCCTTCTGCAAAAACTGCTCTTACCTGGCTGATCATCACCCACCAGTCAACTTTTGCTAAGTTGCATATAACCTAGCAAACCTGACTTCCATTGCAGGGCCAATCTGGATGTCTAACGATCGTCTTCGAGAAGTAAATAAGAGGGAAGATGGCATCCTGAGATGGAACAGGGATAGGTGAGTACTCAAAAGTACAGGTTTTATTTTGCTTTAAAATTGTTAAATGTAAAATCACAACCATTTGAAAATCAATTTTTATTATAAATGATACTAAAGAAATTAATTCCACTGGAGTTGTGAGATGGTTTTAGTCTTTTTCAGCAAGATGTGCAAGCATTTTTCATAAACAATTAAGTGATAGATGCATCAAGAGAATCTGTTGAACCAAATAAGGACTTGATTCAGCTGAAAAACAAACTTAGATTTCTTGTCGGTAATACCAATGGGTATATTTCTAGAATTAAAGTTATCAGTAAGTATACCTTTAGTCTTCCACAGTCATATTTCAGGACTACGGCTAGAATGATAAAGTAGAAGGAAATGAGTAAGAGATATGAAGAATTTTCCAGCCAAATGACTGGTCTGGAGCAATGGGTAACGATGAAATAGTTTGACCACACATTCTTCACATTCTGGATTGCCATTCAACTTTTACTGCTCAGAAAACAGCCATGGCTCTTGGAGATGAGCTTTATTATGTTCTGGGACAAAAATCTATATCCTTGTATTAGTCACTTAAAACATTTTTAAAGCTTTGTGGAAGTTTTCTAGTCAATTAAACGATTCCTACAATAAGTATGTAAAACGATTTCCTGTAATCTGTGAATTCAACAGGAAACCTTAAAAAAATTATGCTGTACATATAAAGCCATGAACGTGTCTGCTGAGAATGTACTGAAGCAAAAGAAACCAAAAACGTGTTTGTAGAGATACAATATGTATGGCAGTGACATAAGTAGAAAGGGTTCAGATGTTATCATGTGTTTTTGTTTGGGAACATTCAAGGTATGTAAAGACATTGTTGTTGACTTAGTTTTGCAGAAGTAATTTGATATGAAGCTTGTACAAAATCAGATGTTTTAAACAAAGTAACTAATACACATTTTATGTTTCAGATTGAGTAACATTATCTATCTCATTCAAAATGAATGAGCTGTCAACTCACAAAAATAGTTCCTGTATCTGTTTTTAAATGCAATGAAATGCACAGAGCATATGTAATCATGTGCCAAGGGTATTGTATCACAAATGTTCTGCTATAATGTTTGTATACATACATTTATATATAAACACATACAGTCATGTGAAAAAGAAAGTACTCTCTTTTCCAAATCTAGGGTTTTATGTATCAGAACATGTAATAAAAATCATCTGCAACTTAGCAGATACAAAATTAAATATAACCACAGGTGTAAAACCACACACAACAGATGGACCTCAGGTTGCTTGGAAATTGCCTTGTAACCCTTTCCTAGATGGATGGACAGTGACAATTGTTTCTCTATGATCATTTCTGATGTCTTTTCTCTTTGACATTGTGGTAACACACACCTGAATGCTCCAGACCAGCATACTGCCATACCTTTTGCTTTATAGAGATGAGCACAGATGACCAGTTAAGTACATTTAAATAGCAGCACCTGGCTGCTACTTACCCTCCTAATTCTCTCCTGGGAATCAATTACTGCCATAGGAACACATGGACTCGGGGTGAATGTTTGAGGGAATGTTTGATTTCCTGTTTTATTATTAAGCCCTTGGAGAGTTAAATGCTTTTGCTCTACAGAAACTGTACATACAGAAATGGACATATATACACACACAGGAAAGCACACATTCTTTTGGGCAGTCATCAGGTAGAAATTGGTAATAATATATGTGCGCCAGAGTCCACGTGCCACTATGTCTACACCTACCTGCCCACGGGACTGGAAACCTCAGTACTTTTGTAAGCTCTGTTCTGGATGTGTGCCTCCGGCCCCCCATCCATGCTACCTAGCATACCTGGAGAAGGAGTTAATATCTGGGTGAGTAGTAATTACTAGTGCCTAACCTAAAAAAGCTTGAGCAATGGGATTGTAACACGTTAAATGGGATGAGGTACATGTTCTTACTGCTACATCTTCAGGTCCCTCCGTCTCCCCATTCCTGAGAAAATAAGGTTCACAGAAGGTAAGTGGCTAGCTATATGTGACAGGGTAGTACCGTATGACAGGTATAGTTTTTGACAGTACCCTAATGCTCATTTCCATTGAAGTGGACCCCAGGGGTCCCTAACATGCAAACTCAATCTGGGGACCAAGGATTTGAAATAGCCCCCCTTATTGTGAAAATATCCCTGTTTGTTATTGGGATTTTATGCTTGTGACCCTGTATCTGGCAACTTGTTATGTTTAGGGTTTAGTATGAGTTCTCAGGGTACCCTGAAAATTTGACATTTCTTTGACACTCACAGTGGGAGATATGAAGGTTTATACATGGAGATAATGACAGCTGCATAGACACAGACACAGCTCTCATGCTGCTGCTGCTGCTGCTGGGATTATCTCACAGTACAGGGTGGGCGGGGAGCAGTGACAGCTGATTGCCAGGTCTAGAGTACACGCCCACTCTCAGGGAGCCAACACTGAGTATGCTCAGGAAGCCCCCTCCAGAAGTTGGACTAAGTTGTCACCCTTCAAGTCCAAGTCGAGTTCCAAGTCATTGACACCAGGTCCCAAGTCAAGTCTCAAGTCACCAAGAATTCTTCCAAGTTGAGTGCCAAGTCAAGTCACTTCATTTGTCCCCATATGGAAACAGAGCTCGGATCCTGTTTTTGAGTAAAAGATCGCATTCTAAGTCCACAGATTTCCCTGCTGACAGCTGAAGGGGGAGGGGAAGAAAGCAGTGAGGCTTCTGTTACACAGCCTCCCCCCCACCTTCAGCTGTCAGAGGAGAAAACTTAGAATGCAAAAACGGTGGGGAGGAAGGCGGTGTTATGTTACAGAAAACTAACGGCCTTCCTCCCCGCTTTTCTTGCATTCTATGTTTTCTCCTCTCACAGCTGAAGGTGGGGGGAGTCTGTGTAACAGAAACCTCACTGCCTTCCTCCCTTCCCCCTTCAAGCAAGTCAGGAGTCGAGTTGCAAGTCACTGGGGAAAACCCTGAGTCAAGTTGCAAGTCATTCATTACGTGACTTAAATCGGACTTGAGTCCAAGTCGCATGACTCGAGTTTCAACCTCTACCTTCCTCTCCTGGTAGCACAATCTAATAGAGAAACATAGAAGATGTGTGCGCCCCATACCCCAAAAGGCAATAAGCAGAGAGGGAATCAGCAGAGAGCCAGATGTGGCCCGTGGGCCACAGGTTGGGCACCCTTTGTTTAGAGGACAAAACTATTATAACAAAAGTATATGAATTCCAATTCCTGCATTAGTTTTCGGGAAATTGATGTGTCTCTAAGATTAAGGTTAGATTTGGAATTGGCTTCTCACTAGCCCGTTCAGACATATGGCCAATATTGGTGAATAGTGATGGTTTAAAATTAATTGTCTGTATCCTGGAGCTCAGCATACATAACAAGACTGAATGAATGACTGCAACATTTTCCAGCATTTTACCAAATATCTACCAATATGGTACATAAGAAAATGCAATTGTTTATGATACATAAGATTGTAATTTAATATAACTATAATTTAATTGTTGTGCAGGAGATCACTAAGCCCGACAAAGCTGAGTGATCTCTGCTGCCTCCTTTAGCCTAATTGCTTATTGCTTCATGAAACATCAATACGTACATCAATAGTTTAGGTTAAAGGCATGCAATTAGAATTGGTTCACAGCACACTGCACACGTCAGATCATTGGTTTGAACTGGATAAAAATACAAAACAAGGCCTTTTGCCCTTTTTAATGAGGCGGGACTGTGTTGATCAATGCACCCAATGCATGTATTATGATGAAGGCTGTAATGTTTTGTTTTAGACACAGCAGTGCTATTTCAGGACAAATAAAACCAAGTGGACCAACTGCTTATGTTACACTTCAAGCTTAGTTCATTCTTAGGTTAAACAGTAATGTCTAAATAGTTTACATAACTGTAAAAAAAAAAATTTCCTATAAGAAATAAAATGAAATTGATTAATCAGTTCCCATGAAAAAAAAATCCTATTGTCATTGGCATATTATACATTGATGGAGTTGTATAGAATAATTAAAACACTTCTTAATACTAAAGTACATAAATACAAAAGCAATTAGATGAACTAAGTGAAAATTTAACCTCACTTTACCTTGCTGAGAAGAGTTGAGTGCCTACTAGGATGGTGCTGAGAAGGGAGGAGGAGGAGATATTATGTAATTCACAGAAAGTTATAGTGTGGGTTATCACTGAATGGTAACAACTGGCGTACTGACGCTCTTGGGCAATCGTGGCTTTTTCTCAACAGAGCGCGCAGTGTTATGACTCATTTTGACCCATACAAGCTCTAGCAAAAAGGTTGTATACCAAGCAAAGGTTGTATAGCAAAATTTTTCGTGTCCAAACAGGACATATACCAAGTTAGACTTATTCCAAAGCAGACTTATACCGAGGTACCACTGTATATATATATATATATATATACACACATATACAATACTGCCACCTCCTGCCTACAGATTAGGATGTACAACACTTATTAAAAGTCAGGGTCATCTTGATTTTTGGGAACAGCAAAATAGAAAAACAGAGAGGGACTAAATAGAGATAAATTAGATCAGTATAAACCCTATAAACAATTTTCAGGTCTTCAGGAAATTCCTGCTAAAAATACACGATCTACAGATAACTGAATTTTAATGTGGTGGTCAGTGGTGTCAGTGGTAACAATGCCTCTTACATTCCTCAGGAAAACGAAGAATGTCACGCTTACAGATAACCAAAAAGATCATTGATGTCAGTTTAAACTGAGAGGCATAAATTTCTCATTGCTCAAAGAACTCCTAGCAAACTCTGGAAAACCCTGGTTAAGAAACACTGGAATACATAGATGGTAGAATAATAAAATGCAAGAAATATGATGGCAAAAATCTAAGTAAAGGAAAACAGTACAAGAAATGGACTAAGTAGTTGTATTTCACAATCATTTTGTACTTTTTGTAACAAACCACTTACAAAGGAAGAAGTTACATGAACATTTTTTATACTTAGAGGTCATCAAATTGTATGTAAATTTATACTTGGATAAATAAGTTTTGTATAGATTAGCAAATGTTAAAAAAACCCTTTTAGTTTTTTTGTTGTGCCAGTGGTTGTGGGGAGATGATTCCTCTTTTCCTACTGCCCTGATGTTGAAACAGGAAGTCTCCCTCTCCTCCTATTCCAGCTACAACAGTAAAATTTAATTTTATTTTTTTTTATTTTTTAGAGTTGTATTTTAGAATTGTAGTTTTTTTATTGTTGGATTTATTTTTTAATATGCAGGTTCTAACACTTAATATATCACTGCAGTAGTTGTTCTTTTCCTTGTATAGCAACTAAGCCTGTGCCTAGTAAATTAGTTGCAAGCTAAGAAAATTTAAAATACTTTTATTTTCTTAGGTGTGTGTTACATATGCTTTAAAACCAGCACTCAATGGCCTCTATAGCTTTATGCAATGTGGAGCAATCCATCTTCAAACATCAAATCAAAGGCTTTGAGGTCATGTTGCAGTCTGAACAGCTCACAACACCTGCTGTTTTTTTACATTACAAAGTTGGCAGGTTTAAAGGTTCCTGCTGTCAAGAAAACAAGGAGGCAGTAAGGTTCTACTATATGTTCAGACCAGCATGAAAGTAGTGGTGCCATTACTGCTTCCTTGCGCCACTGAACCTTCATGTGGGACAATACATGTAGAGAGCATGAGTAGGGGTGGCAGTGAACAGTTCAGTACTGCTCACTGCCGCCTGGTGTCAAATGTGCAAGACCTGGTTCTTTAGGAATCAGCATAGTGGTGCAGACAGCCAAATAGCTAATGTTTCTGCTTCTGCCTCCAATCACCCATCATCCTATGACAGCAATTTCTATAGAAAGGCCTCTCTGATGTGGGAGTGTAAACAAAGAGCAGTTTTCAGTGTTTTGGACATATTCCAGCAATGTTGGCCATTTCCTAATTTCTATGTGCCTTTAGAATTATTCCTTACTCCTTCATGCTTCCTCTTTTATGACAAATGTCCTGCTTTATGGAAGCCAACTGCATTAAATCAAGATAAGTAGTGCCATGCACAAGCACACGCACAGCCATCCAAAGGAAAATGTACAAAGTAAAATGTACTGTAGTAATGGGAACACAAGGTATCCATTTTTCTGCATTGTGGGTTGAAGCCAATTTAACATCAACTGTTATGAATGAAAAAGTATCCATAGAATGCTGAGATTGGAGCCAGTAACCAGATTGACATAACATCAGCATGTGATCCATTACACTGGGGAAAGCATTTATTGCGGAGTTAGATCTTACACTTGTTTTTTTACAAATTTTTGGGAGGTGAATCCAGAAATGACCCCAGCTTTTTGCTATCACATCTAGTTTTTACGATACAGGGTACCCTCTATTTTTGTCAAAAATCATAAAAATTTTACATGCAATGAAAAAAAAAAATGAAATAACTTAAATCTACTGTTTATTTAAATTTCTTTTGTTCATACAAACGATTTATTGTTACTCAGTAAAACATTTGAAAATTAATTGGGTAAGCAGTTAAGGTAAAAATTTACGCTTGTAGCTTTTCCTGGAGTGTTCAGTGTTAGGACATTCCCGCCGGATGCTTTAACAATAGTCAGCCGTCATATGTACATCCCATCTACCCTGATACCGTCCTTGCATGACCTTCGAATCTTGGTGGAATCATTCACCTTGCTCATCACTGACTGCACCAAGGTTTTCTGGGAAGTTAGAAAGATGGCTATGTAGAAAATGTACCTTGATGCTCATATTGCAACCAAGCATTTTGTAGCTCTCCAAGAGTTTCTGGACAATTTCTGTGTAAATATTTGCTCGTGTGTATCCAAGAAAGTCCTTGACAATGGCTTTGAATGATAACCAAGCATTCTTTTCGACTTCTGACATTGTCCTGAAGAAATGTTCGCCTGAGCTGCCGAATCTGTGGACACCGACCTTTATTTTTCAAATGACAGGCTAGGAAATGCCAAAATTAGGTAGTTGAAACAGTCTCCTTCAGTTGGCAAAGCTTAAACAAACTGATTGATCAGACCCAGTTTCATGTGCAGAGGCAGGAATATAATTTCCTGCTCCTCCTCCTGACGGCATTCAAATGGGTAATCCCGCCCTATAGATAAATCCCAGGACCACCTTTCCCAATAAAAATTCCCCTTCCACTTACCTCCCTTCTCTTTTTCCGTCCTGCTCCAGGACCATCAGATGCTGGTGAGGTTGCTTCATTTCTTCTTTCTTCTCCCGGTGTCTTCTGCTTGGCTGGGAGCTGCGTTCCTCAGGCTTCCGGGTTCTGGTGTGTACTGCATACGCGCTGTTTCCGTGCCCCAGAAAGCTCCGCTTTATAAATTGGTCTGCGCAATATGCCTTAAAGAGGCTTGTCGAGACAGAAAGACCGAGGCCAAGGAGATGAAGGGGTATATTGATCGGGCTATTGCAGAGAGTTTAAAGAACCTTACAGGCACAAGTTCTATGGCACATAAGGACGTGGGTAAACATTGGGATTTACCACAAGGCTCAGATATATCAGATTCTTAGTTAGAAGAAGGAAATTCTTTTTCATTTGATTTTTCATTAATCAACTCATTTGTACATGCTATCAGAGAAGCTATTCAGTGGGAAGAAGAATCTCCACCCCCTCCAAAGAGAAAGAGATATTTTCCATCGCCAAAAAAGGAGGTTATAACCTTTCCATTCATGGAAGAGATAAAGCAGCTCTTTGAAGGTGAATGGGCAAAACCTGATAGAAAATGCTCCTTTATGAACAGATTCACAAAATTGTATCCAATGAGCGAAAAGGAATCAGAGGTCTGATTCCAATTTTCCAGCAGTGGGGAACACCAGTACTAGACTTGATGGCATCACCCAACAACACTCAGCTTCCAAGGTTCTGTACGAAGTTACACTGAAAACAAGCATGGGCCCAAGACGCGCTCTCCATCAGATGGAACATTCCTCCTCTGTATATTTTTCCGCCAATACCATTGATTTTGAGGGTCCCCCTAAAATTAAGGGCAGAAGCAAACCAGGCAATAGTGATACTACCATATTGGTAGAGAAAGCCCCCGGTTCGCCCTGATGACTTAGATGCTGATGTCTTGCCCTTGGCCTCTACCAGATCAGAGGGATTTGTTAGTACAGGGGACTTGGGTCAAACCTCAGGCCCTACATTGGAAGCTGAATGTCTTTCTATTGAAATGAGGAGGTATTTAGCGGCAAGTGTATCTGAGAAAGTAGCAGACACTCTTTTAAAGGCAAGGGAATCTACAACCAACAAAACCTACTTCAAAATATGGAAAAGATTCCTAATAATTTCTAAAGAAAAAGATCTTTTATGCTCTCTCTTCCATCCAATAGGAGTTTGTTCAGTGTAAAAACTGACATGGAAAGCGGTGTTCCTGACGGCTATTACATCCGTCCGCATGGTATCAGAATTGCAATCTCTCATTTAGAGAGCCCTATTATTCTGTCTCATCAGAAGGGGTGTATTTGCAGCCTTCTCCACAGTTCCTTCCAAAAGTGTCCTCTAAAACTTCTTCTAAAGGCATAGTTACCCACCCTCTCTGGTCCTGTCACAAGACCTAAGACGGAACAGGAAGGTAAGTGGAATTTTTACTGGGGAAGGGTGGTCCTGGGAGGGGTAAATAGGGCGGGATTACCCATGTGTACGCCGTCAGGAGGAGTTCCCAGGAAAGGAAAATTATTGGTAAGTATGGCAACAGATTTCCCAAATTCTTCTTCCCACTCAGGCTAAGACCTGCGATGGGGGAGTGGGTGGGTTTTGGTATCATGATGTGACTGTGGGAGAAGTTTCTTACCCTTTGAGTAACACATAGGCAGAGGTGTACTGGGGCAGGTACTCCATGGATAGTACTGTGCCCCCTCTTCTTTTTTTACGACTACACCCCTGAATATAACCCCTGAACTACACCCCTGAAAATAAAGGGGAGCACCTAGGGATCTATTTATAAATTATTGCCCCAGCCACTTTGTATGAATATTGCTCGAATTCGGTCGAATCTCTCTACACGGATCCTTTCAGTTCCTAATATTACAATGACTTATTCTGCCACCTAGTGACAAATCATCAAAAGTGCACAGTCACAATAGGAAATAAACAAAAATTATGAGCAAATTAACGGGAATCATTTATAAATAGAGCCCCTAATGTGCCATTGTTAACTTCTGCAAAAACAGTAGATGGCAGGTGTTAGCGTAATGGCCTGAATCACTTTTTTATTTTTGTTTTGCATACATGCTGTCACTTACTGACCCAGAGTTTTGACCCAAATTAGAATTTTCAGAAGGTTAGCAATGGCTGACTGCATATTTTGTTCACTACATATATACATGAAAGGAATGCTGTAATGTTTACAAAATCCATGTATGGAAATGTATTACAACTGTTATAAAAGCAAAACACAATATAATGATAAAAATGACGGTATAAGAAGCAGATGCATAGTCTGTTATTTGGTGTAAAATATAAGCAAATACAATTATATTTTATTTAAATTTAATTACAATAATTAGCTGAAAAATACAGGATAAAATGTAATTACTGGAAAATTAAACCTATAAACCCAAAAAACTAAAAAAAATACATAATTTCTGGGTAATTAGCATTACATGATAACCCTTTAATTTTCAGCAACACAGGTAAAGTCCAGGCTTGTGTGATGCATAAAATTTGGTGCCGTGGCCATTTTATCCACAATCTTTTTTGGATCAATATCTGAATTATCCAAATCATTTAGTTTTGACCCACTCAACAAGTATTCAAGGCTGAAACCAGAAGAAGACACAATAGGGAACCCACCTTTAACCACAAACTCACAATTTTTGTTGGTAGGGTTTTTGAAGCGTCATTTACCTGAAGTAGGTGGATTTTCCAGAAATGCAGTGGTCTCCTTTTTTAATCGGATCAGGAATGCCACAGTTATATAATTGTCAGGGGTTCTCAATTTCCTTTTAACTCATGTCTGGTGACAACTGAATATATTGTGATTTTTCATCAACTGCTGTCTTGGTAGGATGGATAAAGAGGTTTAAACTATGTACAAAAACAGCAATAAAAACTCCTTTGGGGTTTTATTCTTTCCCCATTTTTTTTTAAATGATTAAATTTCACTTATTTTTTTGTTAGTTGTTTTCCAGGAACCCAAATAAAATTTTTTTTTTTTTAATGTAGAATGAAAGGGGAATTTGATAAAGATGAGGTAAAAGGTCCAGCTTGGCTGGTTTGGAATTATTATACACCACCACTTCTACACCACTTTTCCACCTGGCAGAATTAAATAATGCCTACAGCTTGAACACACTCATTTCTACTTTGCACAATGGCGCCCTAATTATACCCTTCTGGGGGTCCCACTTTCACTGGGCATACCAATATGACAATTCCCATCCAGTAAAGAGGACCCTAGGAAGACCAAGCACTAAAGGATCAATATGATGGTTGTTTAATCACTTCGGAGAGCTACACCGGCTGACAAGCGGCCTCATTCAAGATCGCTATCCTCCAAACCCCTGTCTAGCCACCTTTTGTCCAACTTTCTCACCCTGGTGGTTTGAATCTGAACTGCACCATCCTTGTTTGTTTTTTTATAAAATATAAGAGGCCCCTTTTCATATTACTCATGGGCAAGGGAAGTCCCATTGGCCAGTCCTCACAAAAGAGGGAGATTGGCAATTTTTTTTTCCTGCTCACATTCTAACAGATGGGTGGGACCGAGACGCACACCTCCGAGATGCAGGCCCTCAGACGAGATCCGGGGTCCTGGATTGAGGAGGTTGAGCAGGTCACGAAAGACTTACGGAGCCACGTGCAACAGCTTACGCAGACCCTGAATGAACACTCTGCTCTGCTCCAACAACTCCTTTACCAACAAGACGATGTGGAAAACCGCAGCAGGCAGAATAACATCAGAATTCGGGGGTTTGCCTGAGTCCATTGAATCCAAGGATTTACACGCTGTAGCCACATCCTTTTTCAATGATCTTCTATGCAAGCCCAAGGAGAACTTCATTGAGATTGATTGAATTCACAGAACTCTGGGTCCCAAGAATCACGATCCTGCGAGGCCAAGAGATGTTATATGCCGTATACATTCGTTTCAACCCAAAGAATCCATCATGATAGAGGCTAGATTGCAGGAAGAGTTTATCTTTAATGGTAAACCTTATTCCTCACAGATCTGTCACGCCAAACTTTGGCACTACAAAGGACCCTGAAACTCCCCTTGGACCTCCTGAGGGACAATGATGTCAGGTTCCATTTGGGATTCCCCTTCCAGCTAATTGCTCACAGGGGGAACAAATCAGCGACTTTCCGCCAGCTTGGAGACCTTGCTTCTTTTCTGGGAACTTTTGAGCAAGTGGCACTCCTGACTGGCCTCATCACACCAAGCTTCTAAACTCACCTGCGTCATCCGAATGACAACCAACTGGAATAAGGCTGAACCGAAACTCCTCTTATCGCGGTACCGAAAAACCGACTTGAGGTCCTGAGATGATCCTGCTGGAGTAGGCCATACCTGACTCTCTTGGACTGGTAGTCATGTTCCCTGTAATTTGACGATGACAACCTTGCTATTGAATTGGGGGCCTCCCTTGGGTCTCCCACTCTCCAAGTTTTTTTTTTGTTTAGAGTTGTATATACTGATGTTCTATTGTTTACCTGAAATTTTCACTAAGTTGTAAGTTGATAATACTAAGGTTACATTTTATGCTCCTCCCTCACACATATAGCATTTTTTTTTATTATTGAAAATGTATTACCTACTTTTTTTTCACACATGCCCAGTCCGGATGATGGAAGTCCCACTCTGATGATCTGAGCCTTCCTCCAAGGGACACCGTGCAGACAACCTGCGCCCCTTTTCTATACCACTCCCCCCCCGTCATAGTCTATACTCCAGAGATTCACGTTTTCACTTCTTCTTCACTCCACCTTTCCCCAACCCCAGATTTTCATTACCCCCCTACCCTAATTCCACTTCTTGCCTAATCCCCACCCCCTTTTTTTTCTAATCTCCCCGGTCCCAAGGAATTTCACTGTCCAATATGGGAGTACTAAAATTGGTCTCATACAATGTAAAGGGTCTTAACACCCCTGAAAAGTGCTCTATGCTCTTAAGTGATTTACAAACACAACAAGCCTAAGTAGCATTTATACAGGAGATCCACTTTCACAGCGACTGCATACCCAGGCTTGCATACAGCAACAGTTGCTTCTCTGAATCTAAGTCCAAGGGAGTAAGCACTTTGATACCGTTTTCCCTTAAATGGCAATTAAGAGAGATTATGCACTGCCCTGAGGGCAGGTTTCTGTTCATTAAAGGATTTTTAGAGGGTTGTCTTAATACTCTGGCCACACTATAGTTACCCAACGTTGGTCAAGCCGCCTGCCTTACTCAACTGTTGGAAAAATTAGAATACTTTAAGGAGGGACTGCTGGTGCTTGGCGGCGATTTTAACTTTTCGCCTGACCCTTCACTTGACTCCTCTCATAGCTCCCACAAGCTCCTGCCTTGCACTTGCAGACAGGCCTCCAAGGCTCTGATCTATTCGCATCTGATGGATGTATAGTGACTCCTCAATCCTGCTGGACGGGATTATACATTCTACTCTCCTCCCCATCACTCATACTCGAGGATTGACCATTTTTGACTGCCTTACTCTGAGCTACAGAGTGCATTTATGTACTATTGAATCAATCACTTTTTCGGACCATACGCCAATCTCGTTATTTATTGAAATTTCTCATTTATCTCCTAAGTCTTGGATTTGGCGCTTAAATGAGTCTGTCCTCTAAGATGCGTTGGTGGTAGCAGAAGTCTCCTCCGAATTGACTCACTTTTTCCAGACCAACAGTACACAGATAGTAACCCCCTTATAGTGTGGGAAGCTCAAAAAGCTGTTATCCGAGGAATATTTATTAAACATGGGGCCAGGCTGAAAAGGGTACGCCAGCAGGAGTTTGAGGACTTTCAACAAAAAACAACCACCCTAGAACTCTACCATAAATCCTCTTTAGATCCCGCAAAAGGCAAGCAATTACAAAAATTAAGGGAGCAACCTGAGGTCACTCTACTTGTATGGGGCCAAAGCGGCTCTTACCAAGTGTAGAAGGGCCTTTTACGAATTCGGCAACAAGAGTAGAAGCATGTTGGCCAATGCTCTCAGAGATCAAAAATCTGTCTTTTGTTCCATTTATTATTGGTAGAGGAAACAAAAAGCTCTTCCATACTCATGATATTGCAGAACCCTTCCCGAAATTTTACTCGAACCTTTACAGCATCTTAGCTACTCCTTCACCCTCCCACAAAGTGTCTACAGCTAAAAATATCAACTCATACCTAGCAAACTCTGCCATGCCCTCACTTCCTTCTGAACTAATGGAGACATTGGAATCTCCAATCACTATTGAAGAACTTAAAAGGGCAAAACACCAGACCCAGACGGCCTCCCCCTCTCCTATTATAAGACCTTTCAGGATAACTTAAATTTACACTTTACCCAGGCTTTTAATAACATTCCAGAGGGCAATGGGTTCTCCCTGGACTCCCTACGGGCTACCATTACGGTCATATCCAAGGAAGGCAAGGACCCATCTTCTTGCGCTAGCTACTGTCCTATCTCTTTACTAAATCAGGACCTGAAGATTTTCACAAAGATTCTGGCCTCTAGATTGCTGAGAGTGGTGCATAGGCTAGTTCACTATGACCAAACTGGTTTCATAGCTGGTAGGGAGGTCAGGGACAATACCACAAGAGTGATAGAGGATACAACAGGCCCAATCCAGTTTCCCATCATGTTGCTGTCCACAGACGCAGAGAAGGTCTTTGACTGTGTTGATTGGCAGTTCATGATGCAGACGCTTACACATATTGGTTTGGGGCCAAAAATGTTTTACTGGGTTGATGCAATTTACTCCCGCCCCTCTGCCACTGTAAGAGTGAATAGAGTCCATTCGACAACTTTTTCTATAACCAATAGCACACCACAGGGATGCCCGCTTTCCCTGTTAAAATTTATTTTAACCCTGGAACCACTACTTTGTTCTATAAGGGTTAGGAGGGATATTGAGGGTCTAGAACTGGGCCCAATTCCACAGAAGATAGCCGCTTATGCCAACGATTTTCTTTTTGCAGTCTCCAATCCCATAGTTTCCTTGCCAAGTTTGCTTCAAGCCCAGGATAATTATGGCTCCTTGTCCAACATTAAAATTACCTACTTAAAATCGGCAGCGCTTAACATTTCTCTAGCCAGTAAGCCTCCCTTAAGAGCGCCTTTCCCTTTATTTGGGAACCACACTCAATTTCTTATCTTGGAATAAAAATCACAAGCCACCCAAACAATTTATTCTCCACTATCTATCACTCATAAGCACTCTACAAAGGGAACTAACTGGGACAAAAAAAAAATGTTCTCGTGGGTGGGGCGTATTAACATCATTAAAATGAATGTTCCCCCTAGATTTCGTTACATTTTTCGATCCCTTCCCATAAAAGCCCCTAGTTCTTTTTTTAAAACCCTCTCTTCTAAAGTATTCAGCTTTATTTGGCACAACAAAGCCCCAAGGATTCACAGACCCTATTATTGAAACCCAAAGGGATAGGGGGTCTAGGAGTACCCAATTTATTTCACTATTATCTGGCTGCACATTTAGCCAGAGTAGTGGATTTTGGGAATGCCCAAGGCACTTGCTCTTCTGGTCCGCCGTCAGGGATATCACCCAACGCATGACTGACTCAACGATCCCAGACGACCCGGCATTTTTTCTTCTCCAACACAACCTGTTTTTAGAAAAGATGTAAAAAAATTCTGTAATCAGACATTGTCATTGTCGCTGTGAACTCCTGTATTGTTGCTTTCTGGAAGAGCGTCGACCCCCCTCCAATTAGTTTATGGTTGTGGAGAATGAATGAGATCTACCACATGGAAGACCTGACCTCGTCCCTGCGACCAGGCGGAGCTTTATTATGTGGTCAAAGAAGTGTGCATTGGGCCCAGTGGGGGTGTAAACATTAAAGAAAGAATTTGTTGTGCCCCTGGATGTTTGCCTTTAACAGAATAAACCAAGAACCAGGGTCTACAATAATCTACGGATTATTATCGCCAATCTGCGTTTCTTTTTAGAGTGGGAAGAGGTTATCACTTCCCCCACCAAGGATCTAGGCATCCTTAATGTATCACTTGCCTTCAGATGGGTCTCCAGAAGAAACACCAGGTCAGGATGGTAAGTGCGCAAGTGCCAAATGCCCTTGCGCCTCCTGAAGGGGTGGTTGAGGCCTCCCACATTCCAAGTTACAATTCTAAATGCAGATGAAGTGGCAGGGCGGCGTTACAAGTGTCAGGCAGTGTAGCCATCATTATTTATCTAGGGGCGAGGAACATGAGGGCGGTGAGCATAAATCAATAGAGGGCTGACTTGGCTGTCCCTCCCTCGGAGGGAGGGTAAAATTGTAATTTGAAGGTAAATTGCAAAGTTATGGATTAGAAACAAAAGACAACAGCAACATAACAATTGCATAGTTACCCATCATATGTATACAGAGTAAAGGACGTTGATGGAAGCCATTATCCAGCAAGTGGGATGTGATCCAAGTCGCGCCCGAGGTAATAGTGTTCAGGTAGCCGGGTCAGGTGCAAAAATCTCCTGAAAGCGAGGTAAGGCCAGGGAGGGGTCATCAAAGTACATAGGTGCCCCATTGATGGAGACTCTGAGTCTTGCCGGATAAAGTAGTGAAAAAAAGATGTTGTGCTTGATGAGGTATTTGCAGGTTGGGGAAACGGCTCTTCGTTGCTCTGCTATAGCTGCTGAATAGTCCTGGAAAATCAGGATCTTGTATCCCTGGACCACAAGGGATCCCAAGCGGCGGGAAACTGAGAGGATAAGTTCCTTGTCTGCTGTGTGGGAGAATTTTGCAATGACTGCCCGGGGTCTCGAACTTTGAGTGTGTTGGTCTGGGCCCAAACGGTGTACATGTTGGATGGGATGTGGGGGGGGATCCATTTTCAGGACCTGAGGGATGTCCACAGTAATAAAGCAGACCAGGTCAACACGGTTTGTAGGATTCTGGAAAGCCAATCAGGCGAAGGTTAGCTTGGCAGTGCTTGTTCTCCAGGTCTTCACATTTGTCAGACAGGGAAGCCAGGAGTTGTTGAAAAGCGATATTTGTCTGAAGTTCTATGGCCTGGTCCTCCAGGTCACTACTACGCTGTTCAAGCTCAGTGATTCTGGTGGTGTTAGAGGCAATTTGTTGGAGAGCCATTTTAACCAAAGAAAATTTTTTCTCAAAGTAGGGTAAGACAATATTAGACACTTGCGCAGTGGCACAACAAGTATGCTGTGAAGGTTGAGTGGTAAATTCTATACACGGAGTCACAGGAGAGGATGAAGCCTCAGGGTCCCAGGTAATCTGGGAGGTAATGGTACCATTAGATTTCGGTGACTTTGGTGCTGTGTGGGACTTTTTCTGTTTTCCCATTCTCGCCAGAGTAGTACGTGAGATATATTTATACATAACGGGGTGGTATATTAACCCCCTAGCGTTCTAATTCTGTCCGTATTTCCATGCAAAAAGCATTACAGTTTTTTTTGCATGGAAATTTAATTTTACACTATAATTCCTAGGCATAACTCACTGAAATATGTCCAATATTTAATGCATTTGAAAATAAACCTTAAAAAAACAAAAAAAATCTGTTAAAAAAAAAAATTGTGAAACATATAACTGTACAGAAGCATATATCCAGCTATTTTGTATTGACTCAAATACAAAATTTTTTGAATTTCCCGCCGGTCCTCCCGCCAGCGCCGATGTTTACACCGACATCACCCAGGAACCCCGGAGATCGTCTCTGCAGAGGCTGGAGATTGGAGGGTGAGGACGTAGCTGGAGATCGGAGGAGGAGGCAGGTACCAGCAGGACGTGGGGGGATGCCGACGGAGCAAGGTAAGTGGGGTTTCTTTAAGTTTTAGATGACCCCGAGTGTAACTCTGGATTAAAATCCACCCCGAGTCACACTCGGGATTACCGCTAGGGGGTTAATTGGTGCACAGGTAAAGAGAAGGGCGAGAGGTACTGATAGAAACCGCTGGCATGTAGGGTAACCACTATCGAGAGTTCCAGTCCTGAGTATACAGGTGGTAGGTATGTAAGCAGGGTGGGTGTTGTCACACTTGGTCCCACAGGGTCCAGGGGGTTGTGTTCCATCTTGTAAGCCTGGACACTAAATAAAATATGTATTGAATTGGGGAGATTCTTTAAACCAATCCCAGGTGGACCAGGTAATTTTAAATTGTTCCAATCTATCATCATCCTCTGCAACCAACATCTCCATATGACAGATTTTTTCAAGTTCGGAGACCCAATTAGCTATAGAAGGAGCAGCAGATTGCTTCCACAATGTCGGAATAGTGGCCCTTGCTGCCGTAAGAAAATGACGGAGAACCCCACCTTTGACAGAACCTGGAATCATGAATAAAAGAGCTATTTTGGGAGTATTGGCTATGGTGGACCCAGTACTGTCATTATATATCTGAATGATTGTGTCCCAGAAGCGAGATATAAGTGGACACTCCCACCATATATGAAGCATTGTCCCCTTTTGTAAGTGGCATCGCCAGCAATGGTCAGATTGTGTAGGGGAAATTCTATGCAGGTCCACAGGGCAATAATACCACCTGAATAGAATTTTGTAAATACCCTCTTGAGCTTTACAGGATAAGGCCAACATATGCGTTAGGATAAAAGATTTTTCCCAGTCATCCGCAGTTATGAGTCCGGTCAGTTCCCTCTCCCAATATCTAGTATACATAGGTGCAGAAGGCTCAGGATTCTGAGCAATTAGCTCGTACAACCTGGACACAACATGGGAGGGGCCGTCAGGCGAACTAACAAACTGCTCAAATACCGTCAAACTTCTATATAGGGGGAATAAATCAGTAAATGAAACTACAAATGATGTCAGTTGGCTGTATGAAAGCCAAGAGAGCAACTTGCTTCTGTTTGGAAGATCCAGGGAGGCCAGTGGGGGAACCCGTCCATTATGTAATATACTCCTAAGATGACGGCTGTCCGAGGCGGACCAAGATAGAAACGTGGAAGTTCGCATTGCCGGGAGAATGCTGGATTATCAAATAGCGGTGTCATGGGTCCTGGATTCGTCGACAATTTGCCCGCTCTGAGGAGGATATCCCAATTGTGTAGTAAATCTAATGTAAGTGGAGGTAGAGGATGGGTAAAAACTGTTTTTGAAAAGCAGAGAGTATTGGCTTAATAGGCTTAAGATCTTCCTGCATAGGAAATCGGGAAGTGATCATGTGTGCACCCCCCAACCACAGAATTTTTTTTGCTTAAAAAGGAAGGGGGCAAAGCATGTTGCCCCATCCCATTTTAGCAAAACCCATCTCTTCACCTGCCAACAACAGTGGCATAAGCAAGGGTATTGGGTATCATCAAGATCAAGGGTCTGGGCACTGAGAGAATATTGGAAGCTGGATGCCCCCTTTAATAAGGGGCTGCTCAAATGCATGCGTGTTTACCCTGAGGAATGAGTACGTGGGCGAACACCTTTCCTATTCCTAGAAAGGGTTAAAGCAGCCCTAGAAAAAAACCCACTGCACAAAGGTAAACAATTATAGTTGATTAATTTTATTGTTTTTTTTTTTAATCTGAATGGGATATCTCGATGATCCATGCAGCGCCAGCTGCCTCCCCCTTGTCCACCCTTGCACAATAATTAGTGCAATATGCATTATTAAATAACAGGAATTTCATCCAGGTGGGGGAAGCTCCTGTGATTGCATTTGCCGAGTTTAGCAGGAGGCAGCAGAGGACAGCTGTCCCCTTGATGGATTTGGTGGACACATGCACATAATGCAATGTCAGGAGCTCAACAAAGAGTTGCAACTCTTGTCATTGGACCTGATATAATAAAGCTCTCCAAGACTGGAGAAGATAGACTTTAAAGGGTAAACCTGGGTGATCCAGCAAACCTGGAATGGGTTTCATAAAACCATTTCCTATTATTTGACCCATTCAACCCAACTGGGAGGAGCTCCTGTCTTTAAAATTAGCAAATCCAACAACGGGAAGCTGAGGACACCTATGCCCTGTCTGAATTGGGTGAATGCATGCAAAGATTTGCAGGAATTCTGTCCACACTCTGAATTGGATGGAAGCATGTAGCATGGCAGTGACAGGATCTCAGACCATCTGGGAACACTTCTTATCATTGTCTTCAGCCAATCCAGTATATAGAAAGCTGGGAACAGCTTGTCCCCGTGCTGGAATTATGCAAACAAAAACCGGATATATGCCCACCTGGGAGGAGCTTCTGTTATAGCATTCAGAAAATCCAACACCTGAAGACAACAGTCTCCTTGCTGGATTTAATAGATGTATGTAAAAATGCCAGATGCTCCACCCACCTGGGAGGAACTCCTGTCATTAGCATAGCCAACCTAGCAAGCAAGCAGACAATTACAGTTTTTTCCTTGCTGAATTGGATGGACACATGGAATTCCATTTCCATAATGTTGTTTTTCATCAGCAGCGGCTTTGCATCTCGGAATTGGTATCTAGGGTTTCCTGAAACAGTGCTTGTTCTTCTTTTAGTGGTAGTTTTTGTTTAACTAGACATAAATCCCAGAAAGCAGGAGCTAGTAATTTGTGACAAGTTTGTGAAGTTTCCACGTATATTGTTTCTTTATTGTGCGTGTGTATCTACATCATGAAGAATGGTAAAAAAAAGCATGCACAAATGCTGATATACCTTTAAAATGTGATTTATGTTATCAGGCATGCGCAGAAGAAGCAACCAGAAGCCTCCTGGAAACTATGACATGGGTATCCAAGGAGGCTCTGTGCTAACATTCTTTCTTTACTGCTGAAAAGGAGAAAGAAAAAAAGATAATTTTTGCCTTCCATAAATAGATTGGGTGATAGGTCTGCTTTAATTAGGAGCTGTGTCCTGCAGTACCTCTCTTTGCCCACAAGATGTCTCAGTTTTCTGAGTTTGTCAATGCCCAACATCACTCACCCATAAGACAAGATGAGGTACTTTGCAGGGCTAACACAAAGCCATTATTATTAATATTATTCATAATAAACAGGAATTATATAGCACCAACATATTACACAGCACTGACACTACAAGCTTTTACTACAACACCCATCATTCACAGATACTGAAACATAGTGCTGTGCTGACCCCCAACATCTGGAAAAAGCGTCACTGCGCAATTTTTTTTTTTTTTTTCTATGAAAAGACTACTTCTGCGCATTCCTGAGATGCACGAGCATGCGCAGAAGGAGCACCCAAGAGCCTCACGGGATGCGTGACGTAGGTATGCCAGGAGGCTCTGCGCTCCCATTCATTCTCTATCGCCTAGGCGATCAAGAATCAGGTGGTGGTGCTATACTTTTTCTTAAAAAAAAGACTGTTGCATTTAAAAAACACAGAATTTTTACCTTAAATAAAAGGTCTACCCTTTTATGTAAGGTGAAAATTCTGAGTTTAGGTACGCTTTAAGGCATGACATTAAATCCCATATATTTTCCTCACTTAAAGCTATACCAGTATAAAGACAAAACAGATTTTTTTTTTACATTTTAGAAAAAAAATGTAGGCAGAGTAAACGTTTAGAAGAAACCTATTTATCTATTTCCAAAGAGAATCATGCAATAAGGAAGAGGCTTACAAGCTGAAGTACACTGCCATTGACTGAAGTCTCGTCAGGTCCGGAGGTGTCAGATTACAAGCAGGCTGGAGGGAAGGCACATAGGGAGCGCCCTTACTATTGCCAGTATTAAAACTCTTAAACTCTAGTGTTGGGACTAACAGCCCCTCAGGCTCAGCATCTTCTGTTTCAGCAGCACAAAAAAACAGAGCTAGAGAATAAGCTGCGTGGGAACTTTTCTGTCCTCTTATTTCTGAACTACAACCCCAGGATGCATTGCAAAGCCACGTGAATGTAGTTTATTTGGCTCTGATTGGTCACACGTGAGTTATGGGCTTTTGCAAGTAAAACCAATGCTAGAGAACTGTGATATCCTCTTCTCCCTGAACTACAATCCCAGGATGCAATGCTCAGGCCACGGGAATCTTGTTTGATTGGCTGTTATGTGGTCACCTGTGAGTGACTGGGGCTGCTCAGGCGGCATTTTTAACAGGCGCATAGAAAACAAATGAGGGTGAGCACAGAGTTGCGGGGTCGGTAACACTGGCCAGTGATAAAAGGTAAGTTGTTTATTCTGGAGGTGGGAGGCTGTCATCTATCTAGCTGGCACACTGGCCCTGCTTCAGTAACCTGGAAAGAGCTTTTCCAAGGAAGTAGCTCAGATTTATTGGAGGGAAGTGGCACAAACAATAACAATATTATTATTATTTTTATTAATAATAAACTGTATTTATATAGCGCCAACATATTATGCAGCGCTGTACATTAAATAGAGGTTGCATATAACCGATATAGACAGTGACCCAGGAGGAGGAGAGAACCCTCCCCCGAAGAGCTTACAATCTAGGCGTATGTTTCCAGACTTCAGTTATGTTTAGCTTTGTTTCTCTGTCCATGTTTGTCAGGCAGATGCGGTAAATAAAGCTCACAGGTGCAGCACATACGACACTGACATAAAGCACTGATCTGTCACCTCTTATATTTGCAGTGTCTGTCCTCAGACATGTACCTGAATTGTGAGCAGGTAGCCCTCATCGGCCAGGTGTTTGAGTCCTATGTCCTGCAGCATCACCGGAAAGACATAGTAAATATACTGATGGAGAATGATGAGGATTCACACTTCTCCATAGTCGTTAATGCCATGACACTTTTTGAAACAAACATGGAAGTTGGCGATTATTTCAATGCTTTCCCTAATGAGGTTTTACCAGTCTTTGACAATGCTTTGCGACGAGCGACTATGAGTATCATACAGACAAACTCGCAACAAGACCGACTCATCATGAAACAAAATCTCCATGCAAGAATAACAGGTATGTACACATTATTATACAGTCTTTATATAGCGCTGACATATTATGTAATGCTGTACAAAGTCCATACTTTTGTCACTAGCTGTGCCCTAAGGGGGCTTACAATCTAATGTCCCTACCATAGTCATATGTCTTTACCACAGTCCAGGGTCTTAAAGGTTAGGGCAGGCCACATTTCTGTGATTTTTCTTTCTGCATCATACAGCTTTAATCCCTCTTACAGCAGCATCTACTCCATAGCCTTCAATTGAAACTGACTTTTTTCAAACAGTTAAAAATAAATAAATCCCTGCTCTGCTCCGTTTTCACAGCCAAATTCAAATGCCTGAAAAAAAAGCCTACTGCTCCTGGGTGCTTAGCATTTGCCAGTAGCCACTTGGGAATGAAAAAGCTATGATATTAATATTATTATTATTATTATTATTATTAAACAGGCTTTTTATCATGTCAATATATTATGCAGCGCTGTATAATAAATAGGGGTTGCAAATGACAGACAAATACAGACAGTGACACAAGAAGAGGAGAGGACCCTGCCCGAAGAGCTTACAATCTAGGAGGTGGGGGAATTAACACACAATAGGAGGGGGGATATGTATTGGGGAGAAGTAGTGACGGTTTCAAAAGACAGAAGAAGATGGGTAGGCAAGTTTGAGAAAAAAAAAATGGGTTTTGAGTGCTCTTTCAAATGAGCAGAAAGTAGGCGCATGCCGAATAGGATGAGGAAGACCATTCCAGAGAGTTGGGGCAGCTGTAGAAAAGTCTTGGGAGTTATGAGAGAGGAAGTCATTAGTAGGTCATTGGGGGAGTGGCGAGAGAGCGGCTGGGGAAGTATTATTTTACCAGGTCAGAAATAGACAATAACTGTGTAGGGATTTGAAGGCAAAGCACATGAGCTTGAATTTGATTCTAAGGTGAAATGGAAGCCAATGAAGAGAACTACAAAGAGATGCAGCAGCAGCAGCAGCAGAAGAAGAGTGGTGGGAAGGGTGGATGAGTCTGGCTGCAGCTTTCATAATAGATTGTAGAGGGGGGAGTCGGGAATACCAGAGAAGAGAATGTTACAGTAGTCCAGACGAGAGATAAGTGCATGTACATGAGTTTGGTAGGGATGGATTTTGGAGATGTTGCACAGGTGAAAGTGACAGGACCTGGAAATGTTCTGAATATGGAGGTAAATGAGAGGTCAGAATCAAAGGTAACTCCAACACAATGTGCCTGAGGGGAGGGATGAATAACGGTGTTGTTAACAGATAGGAATATGTCAAGGGGAGATAATACGTTGTGAGTCTAGATATACCATAACTAGTGAGTAGAATAAAATCTGTCGCCTTTCTGAAACTCTATCATAAATTGGTTTGTCAGTCTTTATTAGGCTTTAGTGGACAAAACAATTGTTTATAATTTAATAACTAAATTAAAAGGTGAATGTTTTAAATAAGCCACCTATAGACAATTTAGCACCGTTTTTTTTTTTTTTTTTGCTGATTTATAGCTGCACAATTTTATGGTTTGACATATTTGGGATCTATTTACTCAACCCAGTCCCCTAAAAATACAGGTCTAAAAAGCAGTTGCACAAAAATATAACATTGATGTCTGCAACTGTCAAAAAACAAAACAAAAAAAAACTATAAATTGTAGTTGGTTAGCTTTTAAATGGGTCTGTTTTTTTTCTTTGATTGGTGGTAGGAGGCAGCACGCTCATCCTGACACCACCATAGGCTGCGTACATACCTCATAAGATTCGCATCCGATGCTGCTCGTGAATCCACGAATGATGGATGATCGTAATACAAGTGTCTCTATCCTTTTTTGTCACTGGAAATGATTGTGATGGATACTGACAATTTTTGAACATGTGTGGGCAGCTTTAGACGTCTCATTTCTGGTGTAAACATTCTCATCTCATATCATGTAATCTTTCACCTGCATTGTTCCTATCAGTGACAAGCTGTGAGAGCAGAGGGCTATAACTAGGTTTACATACACTCAATTAAATTTACTGGGTATCCTTAAAAACCAGGTAACTAGCATGTTCAGATGGAGGGCAGTAGCCTTTATGTTATTTTTTATTGTATGAACAATTGTAAATCAGATTTTTTTTTTTTATTTGTGTTAACATTATTACACCTTATGTGCACACAGGTTTGCCAGTGTGTCCAGAGTTGACCAGAGAGCATATCCCACGTGCAAGAGATGTGGGTCACTTCTTGTCCATCACCGGCACGGTTATTCGCAGCAGTCTAGTGAAAGTTCTAGAGTATGAACAAGACTTTATGTGCAATAAGTGTAAAAATGTAATCACGGTAAAAGCCGACTTTGAGCAGTATTACTCCTTCACCCCTCCCACTGCTTGTACCAATGAAGAAGGCTGCACTTCTACTAAGTTCACCTGTTTGTCTGATGTATCCTCTCCAGCCTCTTGTAGAGACTACCAGGAGATTAAGATTCAGGAACAGGTAACGGCTTTGTTCATATGTATGACTATAGTGAAAATCCAGTGGTGCTGGATGGGGGGGCTTTATGTACATTATACCTGCACAAACCTGGTTAGCTATATGGCAGGTCCATTCCAAGTAACAGCTTATAACCCTTTAATTGAAATATATAGCAAGTGATTTTCTCACAAAATTCTGTATGTTATTTTTTTAATCTTTCCAGCTTCCTCTATAAAATTCACCGGTGTGTTTTTCTGGTTTTTTTTTTTTCTTTGTTTTTATTTGAAACCACCTTTAATATCATTTTAGTTAGCAATGTCACACCATTTTTTTCCTATCCAGAATTGCATTAATATTTCAACAAGATTTTGTTTTGATGATGGGAGAGTTGTAAAACTGTGTAAAGTTTTCTCTAGCACGTCTTAAAGTGCAACAGTCACAAAAAATACTAGCCTTTACCTGTGGGAGGCCACCGATCCCGCTGCAGTCCCAGTCACGTCAGTTCTGGAACCAAACACCGCCACCTTCTTACAAGTTCTTCTTCATACATGACCCGATCTTGCACTGCACCAATGTGAGATAGGGTGACATACTTCTGTAAAATATTTTTTTACTTTTTTTTTTTTTCTTTCCATCTTATATAGTGGCCTTCCTATGAAATTAAATTAAAAAAAAAAGTTTTTTGCTTTATATAAAAGGGGTTATCTACCCTTTCATATAACAGAAAAAAAGGATAGACCTGCTTTAATAGGGTTAAGGTCTGGACTCCGTGGTGGCCATGGATGAATCCTGGCATTGTCCATTTCAAATATGCCATCAGCGGATCAAATTTTTTTTGGGCCAGATCATTATTTCCCCCACAGGCTTGGGAAATTTTGGGGGGCAGACAGCCTTTGTATACTTTTTATATTTATAAAATTGAATATGATGGCACTATATACAGTAAATGGGGGTTCTATAATACATTGGTGTAATTATGCTTAATATTGATTTAGGTTCAGAGGTTGTCAGTAGGCAGTATTCCTCGATCTATGGTTGTGGTTTTAGAAGATGACCTTGTGGACAGCTGCAAGTCTGGTAGGAAACCAATTTTATGCACTATCAGATTTAACCCTACACCTACCTTTGTCAGATCCATTTTACTTAAGGTTTGAATTTATATACACAAATAGTTTAGTAAGACAGTGGAAATGTATTGGTAATATGTGAACTGAAATAACCAATAACAGGTAAACGGATAATTCAAATTGATTTGCAGTTGGAACATCACCATTGCACTGGTACTGCCCTACTAAAGGTTCAAGACTGACGTCTTCTATTTATATGCCTTTAATTTGTAAGACGTGTCTTGGAAAATGTAAATATAGATATACTTCTGCACAATAAAAATATTTGAAGTTTAAAGTCAGTCAATCCATCAGTGATATTTCAGTTAGAGCTTATTTAGGTTAATCTTATACTGTCTTCAACTGTACAGATCTAAAAACTTAAGTGCATGAATTTTGTCTGTAACAAATTGATATCTTAGAGCTTTAAAGCATATACACAAAAATTTACATACAGTTTTAGCTGGACTGACTGTTTACATCAAGCTCAAGTAATCGTGGCCAAAGCTCCTATGTCTATAAAAGCCGAGGAAGTCTGTCTGCCACCTTATAGTTGCATCGAAACTTTGGCATGTTATGTATACTGGTGGGTTTTACCATTTGTTTTTTTTTTTTTAATATTTACTAGGCAAACAGAAAACTAAAAATTTAATGACCAAATATTTATTATTTTAACAGGTAGAAATGAGATCTTAGCCAGCCTGTGCCCTCAGATTTTTGGTATGTTTGTGGTAAAGCTGGCAGTGGCCATGGTTCTCGCTGGTGGTGTTCAGAGGATTGATTCAGCTGGAGAACAGGCATTGCTTTCATAATGCAATTAGAAAGATTCATTAGCTCAAAGCATACTCTTGTTCTTTACACTTAACACAAAAATGTATAAAATTATTATTTAAATTAGGCTATTAAAAGTGATCGTCTCCTTGTTTGTTCTTACTTAAAAGGAAAGCTTGCCTAAGGCAAGCTGTAAAATGATTTTTCATCTCATTCAAGCTGGCATTGATTTAACTGACGTAAAATTATTCTTCAGGTTTTTGAAGAGATGTTATCTATAATAATCAGTTGGAGGGTAGTGTACTATAATAATAATCAGAGGGTAGTGAATTTTTTTGACCAGGAAAAACTAGCGAAAAACCAGCTTCAAACCCCCACTGGAGCAGTTTTATGGATAATTATAATTTAAAAAAATCTCACAAGTAAAATAAAAATAATTTTAATATATTACCAATAATTACCAACAAACCGAGATCAGGAGAAAATGAATACTCCCCAACAGACTGAACCCACACCGTTATATACCATTATTTAGCAAAACCGTGAAAAGAAGCTCTAATATAAAGCCTACTGCTCTTACAATTATACCAGCCCTAACAAACACAATTATTACAAGTGGTGATGTAAAGCAACTTGTAACGCCTTTCACAGATTTACAGCTTAATTAGGCAATAACTGATGCCAGCTTGTAAAATTACTTCCATGACCTTTATACATTTAGTCAAATTTTTGTCAGGTTAGACAAAAAAAAGTTGGTTTCCTTTTTTATTCAATGCTATGTACTAATTGTTGAACAAGGTTTCTTCTACCATTTGGTTTTTAGGGGAATCACATCTTTTGTTAGTTGGAGACCCTGGCACTGGTAAATCCCAGTTTTTAAAGTATGCAGTAAAGATAACACCAAGATCAGTTCTGACTGCAGGGATCGGATCAACTAGTGCAGGTAAGTGTGGCTCCTTTTGTATAGTTTAAGATAGGTTGTATGTTAGACTTGCAGTGACAGTCATTGGCTTGGTGCCACACCTAGTACTGGTCACTGCTTTCTGGTTTGGCTGCACTGCCTCAGTTGCTGAAATGTGCCTACTTTTGAGCTGCAGTGTCTAAGAAGGGGGTTTGTGAGACGCAAAGGAGGGTTTGATTTACTATGGTAAGTAGCTTTTTTTTTTTTTTTTTTCTACTTTTAATATACTAATTGAATTTGGTATTTGTTTAATTGCCCTGCATTAGCTTTGATTTAAATGTTACTTTTATATGTCCTGCATGATCATTTTATTTCAGCGTCTTCACAAGGGAAACTTGAGGTCATTTTGTAATCCCTTAAAATTATCACTGGTAAAATATAGTGAGTGCATTTATAACACACATGCTAAACATCTCACCAGCACAGTTTTAAAAATAGCATTCAGAATAAAATTATTTTAGCTGCTAAGAGGATAACACCCACAACTTGAAGGCAACTTGAGTTGAGCAACATTTGCAGATGAAACTGTGAATAAAAGAAAGTCTTCTTTTCTGTGGATATATACACGCTGCTTATCCCTTTTAAGAAACGCAAAATCTATGCAGATGACTTACTGTTTTGTGTCACACAGCCAGGGACTTCCATCCAGTTCCAATAGAATTCAAAGCTTAGGGGCCTTTTTCAGATTTCAATATTGTTGTACTTCAGGGCTAGTTAGACTGGAGTTCTTTGCCCAGGATGTTGCATGAAATGTCTGTTTATCTTGCAGAAACTGAGAATTACTTTCTATTCGCTTTTCCATGCAGTTCTAGGAAGAGTACTTTGGTTCCATGTTCTATTATATCTAGATGGATTTGTCAGACTATTGGGCACCACTAGGATCTAAAGGACAGGTCCCCCCCCCCCCCGTCCCGGTGAAACCTCGCTGTACTAAATCTTTAAGGCCATAGGAATATTTCATCATTGTAGACTTGTTTCGTGGGCAAAGAAGCAGATAAATATTAGTGTTTTTTAGTTAGGTATCTTACATGTATAGCTAACGGTCTACATATCCAATGCCTATTTATTGGGAATTACCACATATCACCATTGTTGTTATATATGATTAATTGTGTGCAATATTTAACATACACATTTGTTTTGCCTAAAAAAAACAGCTTTCTTTTCTCTATTCTTTATTCACCGTGTAAAGGTTTACCAAGTGTATTTGACTTGAATATGAGATAAATGTTCTTATCCAAAGTTTTAGTGATTTGTAAGCATAGTTGGGTTCTAGTTATACAGTGACTTCAAAGTATTCAGACCTCTTTCACTTTTTTCAGTTTTATTTTGCAGCCTGAAGCTCCAATTATTTAAATTCTTTTTTTCCTTATTAATCTACAATCATAATATAAGTACCCCATAATGACAAAGTGAAAACAGAATTTTAGACCATTTTGTAAATTTAATAAAAACTTCAAGTATCACATTTAGATATTTAGACCTTTTGCAACAACATCTGAAATGTCGCTCCGGTATCTCCCATTTCTCTTGATCACTGCTGAGATGTTTCTGCACTTTGGAGTCCACCTGTGGTAAATAAAATACCTGGACTTTAATTAGAAAGGCACACGGCTTTCTATTGAAATCCTCATAGCTGACAATGCATATCGGTGTTGAAACCAAACCACCAACCGGGTAAAAGGTACTGCCTGCAGCTCTGAGACAGGATTGTTGCAAAGCTCAGACCTGGGAAAGGCTACAAAAAATTCTGCTGCACTGAAGGTTCTTAAGACAACAGTGGCCTTCATAGTTTTCAAATGGAAGAAGTTCGGGTGGGCAGCCAGCTCTTCCGAGAGTCCTCGATGTGCCAACTGAGCAACTGAGTGAGAGCGGAGACCAACAACCCATAAGTCACTTTGCCTGAGCTCAAGAGATACTGTGTGGAGATGGGACTTCGTTCCAGATAAACAACCGCAATTGCAGCCCTCCACTGATCTGGGCTTTATGGCAAAGTGGCTAGACGAAAGCTTCTCCTCTCTTAAAAGCCCTCTAGGAGTTTGCAAAAAGAAAATGAAGGACTCTTACTATGAGGCATTGGATTCTATGGTCTTATGAAACCAAGATTGAACTGTTTAGTCTCAATTCCAAACATTATGTCCTGAGAAAACCTGGTACTGCTCATCACCTACCCAATACCATCCCAACAATGAAGCATGGTGGTGGCAGCATCCCGCTTTAGGGTGTTTTTCAGCAACAGATTGGGAGACTGGCAAGGGTTGAAGGAAAACTGAATGAAGTACAAAGATATTCTCAATGAAAGCTTGTTCCACAGTGCTCAGGACCTCAGGCAGGACCAAAGATTCACCTTCCAAAATGACAACGATCCAAAGCAAAGACTACACAGAATTGGGTTTAGGGACAACTCTGTGAATGTCCTAGAGAGGCACAGCCACAGACTTGCCTTAAACCCTGTCGAACATCTCTGTAGAGACCTGAAAATGGCTGTCCAAAGACAGTCTCCATCCAACCTAACTGAGATTACGAGGATTATTATTTGCTTTGGCATTGCAAGTCCCTGTATGTTGAGATGCATGTAGTCTGTGTTACAGGAGCCCTTTTAAAATCACAGTGTACCTGTTAATGTATAATTATTTATAACAATCATCACTGTTGGCAACAACTCCAGTGCAGAGATCTTGATGTCCAAAAGATAAACCATTGCTTGGTTTAATACTCCCAGTTTTAAGGAGCCTGATTAAACATGTGTTTTGTCACTGGAACAGTCTAGATGGCTGCTGAATTCCACAATATATGGTAACAAGCACTTAAGCACATTTCGTTTAGCAAAGGTAAATTGTGATTGAATCCTGAGGTCTTGGCACATCATCCTAATGCCATCTTGGGCAATTTAGGACCGGTAAAACACATCGCACTGCGATATGTACAGTTAAGTCCATAAATATTTGAACATACAACTTTTTTGTAATTTTGGTTCTGTACATTACCACAACTAAAAAAAAAAATCTATATGCATGCCAATTGATGTCAGTGTGACACATACTGACGCTGAATATCTAGACTTTTTCTTCACCAGAGGTTAATAGTGACCTCTATTGCTATCCTTTTTTGAGCATCACTGCATCTTTTTCTTATGAAAAATGTGATCTCACAACCATACCTCAGTTTCCTGGTCTCCTATGTGTGCAGTAATATCAAAAAACATGTGATAGTCTCTTGTGAATCAAAATGTGAACTGAAACATATGCTCCCAGTCCTTTAAAATGGAAGCATTGTAATCAAAAAATACCACATGCTGCTTCCACAGTATAAGTTACTTCCTTCAGTAGAAGTCTTGCCTTTCTCTTCTTAACTAGCTTTTGCTCTCTCTTTTTCTCTATAGCTTCCAACTTGTTCTCACTTTTTCTGAGTCTTTTTCTCATATTGTAATGCAAGGATGTGGCTTATGCCAATAAAATACCCCCCTTTTTTCACATTCATTTTTTTCTTTTAAAATGTTTGTGCTGGGATAATGCATGTGTCTTTTTATGACTACTGCCCCTTCTTAATAAGCACAGCTTCTCAATTCTTTTTGGTACTGTATTGCAAATAGGCCCATTTGAGAATAGTTTGTATAGAGTTCTGTTTTTTTTTTTTTCTTTTAAAAATTGTAGTTTATATATTTATTCTAATCCTCTAGCACACTGTTTCTAGATGTTTTCAACATGGGAGAACCCCTTGAAAAATTTTTCCAAATAAATAAATATTTGTATTGTTCCCTTTTAGTACACTATTGGCTTTAATTGTTTTTAAGTGGTACCAAAATAATGGGTATGCGTGTAAAGGTTTACCAAGTGTATTTGACTTGAATATGAGATAAATGTTCTTATCCAAAGTTTTAGTGATTTGTAAGCATAGTTGGGTTCTAGTTATACAGTGACTTCAAAGTATTCAGACCTCTTTCACTTTTTTCAGTTTTATTTTGCAGCCTGAAGCTCCAATTATTTAAATTCTTTTTTTCCTTATTAATCTACAATCATAATATAAGTACCCCATAATGACAAAGTGAAAACAGAATTTTAGACCATTTTGTAAATTTAATAAAAACTTCAAGTATCACATTTAGATATTTAGACCTTTTGCAACAACATCTGAAATGTCGCTCCGGTATCTCCCATTTCTCTTGATCACTGCTGAGATGTTTCTGCACTTTGGAGTCCACCTGTGGTAAATAAAATACCTGGACTTTAATTAGAAAGGCACACGGCTTTCTATTGAAATCCTCATAGCTGACAATGCATATCGGTGTTAAAACCAAACCACCAACCGGGTAAAAGGTACTGCCTGCAGCTCTGAGACAGGATTGTTGCAAAGTTCAGACCTGGGAAAGGCTACAAAAAATTCTGCTGCACTGAAGGTTCTTAAGACAACAGTGGCCTTCATAGTTTTCAAATGGAAGAAGTTCGGGTGGGCAGCCAGCTCTTCCGAGAGTCCTCGATGTGCCAACTGAGCAATTGAGTGAGAGCGGAGACCAACAACCCATAAGTCACTTTGCCTGAGCTCAAGAGATACTGTGTGGAGATGGGACTTCGTTCCAGATAAACAACCGCAATTGCAGCCCTCCACTGATCTGGGCTTTATGGCAAAGTGGCTAGACGAAAGCTTCTCCTCTCTTAAAAGCCCTCTAGGAGTTTGCAAAAAGAAAATGAAGGACTCTTACTATGAGGCATTGGATTCTATGGTCTTATGAAACCAAGATTGAACTGTTTAGTCTCAATTCCAAACATTATGTCCTGAGAAAACCTGGTACTGCTCATCACCTACCCAATACCATCCCAACAATGAAGCATGGTGGTGGCAGCATCCCGCTTTAGGGTGTTTTTCAGCAACAGATTGGGAGACTGGCAAGGGTTGAAGGAAAACTGAATGAAGTACAAAGATATTCTCAATGAAAGCTTGTTCCACAGTGCTCAGGACCTCAGGCAGGACCAAAGATTCACCTTCCAAAACCCACTTTCTTACCATTACTGATTTATTTGACATGTTGGCCCCCTAATTTGAATTCTTGGCATAATGAATTTGTAGAACTATTTTACATTGGATTTCAGTGAACTTTGTATCTTTTTTGACATTTCTAACTTGTTACTCAAGGTACATTCCTCCTGTTATTGTCCTGTTTATGGGCCTGTCTATCTATCTTGTTCAACATGTTCTTGCATTTCTTCTAAGCATGGTTCTATAAAACGTGTTAATAGGATTGGAACCACTCAGGTAAGCAGTACCAAGGTAATGCAAAACATTTTATTCATGGAATGGAATTGCTAGAGATGGTATGTAAATAGGACCAATAATATAGCATTTTAATCTAATTTAAACCATTGGATCAGTCTGGAAATCTCCTAATTCTTCCATACATCTGTAGTGCGTAGAGGAATTGGTAGCCTCCTCATATAGATGGCAGGGTTTTTATGCAAACACTCCTCACCCATAATTTAGACAATGCTCCAAGGTAGGAGTACTGTATCCCTGTTTTTTTTTTTTTTTTTTTTTTTTTTTTAATTCCTTTTAAAATTTATTGGTTGACTTTTGGTTGAAATAATAGTATGGTGTTCAGATTGAAAGAAGACAAAAATGTTTAGTACCACAGGGTGTTTTGCAGTCCATGGACTACAATTCTAATAAAAATCTATTTGTTAAGCCAAGTGTAACAGGGTTAAGTTTATTTACAAATGGTACTATGGAGCAGTCTGCAAGGAAGTTGACCTTCTTGAAATAAATACAAAACTCTGTTATCTAGGCTCCCTCCACCAGAATGTTATAGAAAGGAGATGAAAAATAATATATTTAATGACAACTTTGTTAAAAATAGTTATGAGATCAAATGAAAGTCTCCTCCTAGAAATGTTATTGTTGAAAGTTTTTTTTTTCTTTAGTTATATATTGCCCAGTAATGTGCGTATCTGGAAATGGTGAATCCTGGTGAACTAGTCTTTTTGACAGAGAGGTAGTCACATACAGTCCATGTGGGATTTTAGCATGACATTTAGTGAGTTCTCTGAGGCAGGCCACCCTTTTGAAGCAGATGGCATGCCCTCTGAGGAAAGCATTGACTGTAGATTGGGGTTGCTGTTGTCTAGTTCATCTATCTTCTCCGTGTTATCTTCCCAGTTTATGTGGAATCTTGTTACTCTAGGGTTGGATGCCAGTATGTTTCTTTGCAGCTATAAAAAAAATGAAAAGGATATCAGAAAATAAATAACTACTACTTCTAAAACCAAGAAAGGCAAAAAATACAGCACTGCTCAAATATCTTGGATATCCCTCATCACCACACTATTGTATGATTTTTAAACATCTGCAACGTTGTCTAAACCGGAATCC
>NC_092861.1:83052041-83052793 GCF_032062135.1 Pyxicephalus adspersus | reverse complement strand
TAGTCTGTTGTGTGTTTTTCCTATGATCTCTGGTTTTCAATTGTAGTCACCAAATTTGCTTGTGGCCCTCCTTCAGCTTATCTTAATTACTAAAATACCATGCCTTGCTCTGCACTTTGTCACAGTATGGAAAAGGCTGTTGTTGTGGAGACATGGCTTTGCTTCTTTATATAAAAGCCACCAGCGAAGAGAACAATTGACAGGGCAGTAGTGGCATTACTCCAAATCTCCTAAATTTATCTGGCTGATGCAGGGGGACATGAAATCTCACACTGCAGATATATACAGCTATAAGTGAACTTCCCTTCTTCAAAAGTCAGTAAAAAACATTTAATTAGAAATGCCAATTCATATATGTTACCTGTTTCATTATTTTCTGTACTGATTCTATTTTTTTTGTGCTTTCATTGTACTGTATGGACAGCTACGGTATATGTTTGGTGCCAGATTTCTTTGGTCTACCATTGTGTCTTATTTCTCATCACTGTTATCAGACACTTTTTTTACTGGTAACAAAAATAAAAAATTTACCTTGTCAAGCTAGTCTTAAACTTTGACTCCCCATAAGAACACAATCGTTGGTGGAAATTCTGTTTATTAATTGAATAGACTGAGTATGGTTGTTACTGTTAGTTTCTTTAAGCATTCTAGCAGTACTTCCAGTAAGGAAAAGCTGGAATTTATATAGCATGCAAATAGAAGGAAATCAGCACTAAAGACTTTAAAAAAGCCAAGCTTATTTTTGTCATTCT
>NC_092861.1:83000045-83048801 GCF_032062135.1 Pyxicephalus adspersus | reverse complement strand
TTTTGTGTAATTTCCTATTTAGTATTTATTTGACACAACCTCCTCTTCTATATATTACAGAAAAGGGGGAATATGTTGCGTGCACATAAAATGTAATAATATGGATTTGATAATGTAGAGATATGGTATGTAGAGATAGCAGTGAAAGTGTTGTAGTCCATACATTAGTGTTATGAGGGCATTGTGGTGTTGTCATGTTGTGGCTGGCTGTGTAGTGTATGAGCAGCACAGTGACAGGCACAGATCAGGGGTCAGATCCCTCTTCCTGTGCATTGTCAGCTGTGTACACATCATGGCTGCTGCCACCATGGCACCTCTCAGCACAAACTTTCCTTACATTCCCATACACACAAGTTTCCCTGCCCTCGCCTCATCCATGTGTGTGTCCCCTGGCAGGCAGCAGGCCTGAGATCATGTAAGTTTAACCTGTTGTTGATCTGGCAGCCACCATGGAGGAGCTCAGGGACTCACCTTCAGACAGGTCCTCAATGCATTCAAAGGTGATCTCAAACTGGAAGGGGTTGTAGAAGGGAGAGGGGTTATCCAGGACCACTACATTGTTCACCTGAACCTTTGCCATATTTTAGGAAGGCACAGACAATGGGGATGGTTCCTGGGGGCAGAGGTGTGCAGAGCCCTGGTGTCACTGCTTCGTGCAACCCATCAGAAACTTTCCTCCAGCCTGCTGCTGATCTCCCATCTATTCCATGGCCGAGCCCGCTGCAGTCCGCTTCTTATTTTAGTTTTTTATTTCCCCTCTGCTTCCTATCTCACTTCACTACAGCACATTCTGCTCTGTTGCTAGAACAGCGTGTGTCCGTATTGGCTGCTCCCGAGCCCTCCCCTAATGCTAAAAGCTGCACGAAGGAGGAAAACGTACTGCTCGCCGCTACCACAGCTCACAAGGTTTAGCTGCTGCGCCCCCTGCTGGATGACCGCGTCATAGTCACCCGGGAGGATCTGTCACCTGACCTCGTGCCAGTCTGCATGGCTGGAGCACTCACATGGATGCCCTTTTATTTACTCTACACCAAGATGGGGGCAATAAATATATAACAAGCTACCAAAGAACTAAAGGCAACAGTTGTACAGCTAACTTCTTCCATATATCTATTATCTCCATACCTTTATAATGTACCTGGGCCCCTCTGGTCACTGGGAGCTCAGACCTGGGATTATTGTCTTGTTCAGTGTAACTGTGTTTGTTCATTGTGTATACAGTCATATGTGTCATGGTATTGGAGAAATCAGGATATGTACAGAAATGCCCTCCTATTGTATGCTACCTCCCCCTCCTCCGGGGTCACTGTCTGTATCTGTCATTTCAACCCCCTTTTTTAATGTACAGCGCCGCGTCATATGTTGGCGCTATATAAATCCTGTCTATTAATAATAATCTTCAGAGGACATTAGCTACATTCCACACAAATGATAGTTTAAAATATATAGAAAGACGCTTTTATTTAAAAACATTCCCCGATCCAAAGTGAATGATTAAGGGCTGCGAGAAGGTTTTTTTTTTTTTTTTTGCTCATTAATGTAAGGGCAGTCCTCATAGGCGTCCCTTTATGAACATTTCTCCACAGTTTTTGACTAAGTGACAAACATTTCCCCCACTTTCTGTCCTTTAGGCATTGTTCAGCAGGATAAATAGAGGCGTGAATCTCCCCATACATGGATACAGACAGAAGTTCCAACCCTTTTCTGATCTGTCCAAAAGAGAAGCTACTCATTATCCACCTGGGGCTCTGTGTGCCATGCAAACCAGGTTGTCCATGGTCCATGATCAGCTCTGCTATATTCAAAACACTAAAACATCAGCTTTGGATAGACTGATCCGTACAATATTGCTTGTTAGATTGCATGTGCTTGTGCTAAACACAGATTTTATTCTTTGAGTTGTAGTTTTTGTTTACAGGCAGTGACATCAAGTACTGTGTGACTCTTTTTAACTCTTTGTTTTTAACCTTTCATGAAAACCACCACACCCAGGTATTATTCATTAACTTACTAGGTGTTACCTCTTTCTACATGCCTTGACACATCACCATGTGATTACAATAATCCATCATACACATGTAGCAGGTTTATGGGAAAATCCTGTATGTATAGTAAACAGTGTCATTGGTAGATAGGACTGCATCCAGTGGTCACATATGTAAGGCTTATATGTAGGGGATCATAATCTCAATGTGGGAATCTAGGCTGAGAGTAGTATATAAATTGACTTTTTTTTTTTTACCATCGATAATTATTGGAAGTGTGTACGTAGCTTTACACTTATTATTCCTGTTTGCCAGTTCTATGTACACCCACACACATGATGTTACCATTAACCCTACAGCATGGATAGTGTACTGTGAAATACATATTCATTCTGTGCCCATTACTCCTGTTTGTCTGTTGCAATGTATCTATATATAAACATTTTATCCTGTTGGTAAATGAAGAGTAAATGAACATAGCATGTGTTATGTAATGCAGCCTGTAAGATGGGTAAATATTTTTCCTGGAAATATCATATTTGTAGCATGTTCTTAATGTATATCAGTTGTCAGAGTTTCTGAAGCCACCACACCAATAGGATACACCTAAACTTTAAAGAGATCCTGTCACCAGACGGTTAATTTTATTTTTTTCATAAGGGTATATGTACATTAAACATATTTAATGAATTTTTATAAAAGTAAATCCTCCATTTGTGCAAACATCCAAAAGCCGAGGCTGCTACTGAATGTCTCCATCTTAAATGTGATGTCAGCTGACTCAGAGCTGTTACAATCACAGAGTGTGTGTGTGTGTGTGTGTGTGTGTGTGTACACCTGTCACCAAAACTGCCTGCCTGTGCTCATAATGGTGTAATGGTAGAAGTAGATTTGGAGCAGTGTATACCAATCGGAAAGGATCCTGGTTAAGAATCTCTCATTTCTGAAATCTCTCTGTAGGACTGACTGTGACTGCAGTAAAAGACTCTGGAGAGTGGAACCTGGAGGCCGGTGCTCTGGTCTTGGCAGATGGAGGTTTGTGCTGCATCGATGAATTTAACAGTATCAAAGAGCACGACCGAACTAGCATCCATGAGGCAATGGAGCAGCAGACAATTAGTGTGGCCAAAGCTGGGTAAATCTCTTAAATAATTTTTTTGTTTAACTATTACAGTTTTTACTATTTAAGTAGTTCTGTTTTGTCAGCGTTCTGTGGATTATTTACTGTAAGCGTTGCTTTTACATGCTACGAAGGGAAGAGAGAATTCCACCAAAATGATGGTGACGCGCTCAAGGTGGGTGACTCATCACAAGCTCCACATGGATTACAAGCGTTCGTTTTGTAGTCCGTTCTGGATGGATAATACAAACTCTTTTTTTTAGGTGGAGAGATTAAAAAAAGTCAGATCTATGCCAATAGATGTTTCAATAAAAGTGGAAAAAGGAAAAGCAGAAGACATGTGGGTGGTGAAGGGAACAAAACAGTTTCAGTTTTGAAATCATAAATAATGATAAAAAAAATATCTCACCAATGTGACTTAAAAGGTAATTCCAAGTAGTCTAGTGGCCACATCTGTACAGGAACAAACATCCACCATTTATTTGCTTAAAAAAAAGTTTACAATTGCTCTGTCTAGAGCTACTCTCTGGCTGCTTCTTTCAAATGATTTCCCTAGTGTAGTGTAGCCATCCTGTTTGCCCCTTTCTCCTAACCTAAAATAACTCAGCCTCCCCCTTCACAGATCTATACTTTTGGGGGTGGGGCACATAGGATAACTACAATGTTAGGCTTCAAACACATCGGATGATTCACATCTAATAACACTGGGGATTGCATTTTTTGTTGAGTTCTTACACTTGTTTTTTTTTTACTAATTTTTGGGTGGTGAATCCAGAAATAGCTTCATTTTTTTTACTATTACAATCAGTTTTTACAATACAGGGTACCCTCCATTTTTGTCAAAAAACATACAAGTTTTACATACAATGAAAAAATAATGACATAATGTAGAATGTTTGGATCACCTGGTTTTAGGGCAGATCTGGAGGGCAGGAGGCCAATTCCTTTCCACCCAATGCCTCTCACGAGCTCTGCTGTCCCACGTGCACAGATAACGGGGATACTTGGTGTATCTGCGTTGCTGACCAAGAAGGAAGCATACCATTTTAAAGTCAACACAGATGACCCAATTGTGTTGGTGATGTTGCAAAAACTGAATGACGAATTGGGACTGTCCCAAATATATTGCCATTGTGAAGGAGGACACACTTAAAGCTCCGCTTTGAGCTATCGATAAATAGTTGCCATTCAGTTGAGTTATAGATTGGAATTCTCAATTTCTCCATTAAACCAGGTATGTTATGGCAATACACAAAGCCACTGTCAGTTCTAAAGTATTGCAGAAATGCAGTTTCTCTGGCATCTTATCACATGTTCCCTTTGTTCACATCCGTAGACCCTCGACACACTTTGCACACCTTATGAGGGGCCCAAGACTTATCTTGATCACCAAGTTTAAATTTGAAATATGCCAAATAGGCTTGCTCTACTAATATGCTACTGTTGGCCCTTTGACTGGGAATGGTGAAACTACCACAGATATAACAAAATGAATCAGGGTAGTTTAGGGACTTTATGATGAGAAACAGCAGAGCCAGACATGATCAGAAAGAAAGGAAATACGCGTGTAAGTAGAAAAATAAATTTTGCCTATTCACTACATGAAGCAGCGCACAACCTCTAACTACACTGTCTTGCATGTAAATGAATAGCCTATACAAATCCACGCTACTGTAATCGCATTTTTATAAGTAGTAGAGAAAAAAACCTGACGTGATAGTTTTCTTCTAACAGCACTTTCAGAATCAGCATACCTATTTTAGTGTAAAAAAAAGTTCAAAATTGTTCCCCAGTGTAATCGCCCCAGGGCTAGAGAATCTGGCGTGTGTACAATGCTTGTCAGACACCGTTCATAAATCCCTCCTGGCAGATCCATGAATGACGAACCATCGTAATACAAGTAAAGAGGAGGGAGCGCAGCAGGGTGCCACTTCCTCATTCTCCTTCCCTCTCCTTCCCTCTCCATGGAGCAGAATTGACTTGTTCAGTCTTTTGCCATTGGAAAGAATTGTGTGTACATATCCTTAGTAAAAATGCAGTTATCATTTATGTCTCCAGACTCTTTGGGCCTGATTTATTAAAGCTCTCCAAGGTTGGGGAGGATACTAGTGAACCACTTCTAGTGAACCTAGTGATCCAGTGAGTGATCCCGCAAACTTGCAACGGATTTCTTAAGTCATTTGCTATTTGTTACAAATGTTTTAAATCCTGGACCAGATCCATTCCAGGTTTGCTGGATCATCCACTAATTAAAGTGTATCCTCTCCAGCCTTGGAGAGCTTTATTAAATCTGGTCCTTTGAGAGAGCATATATTAGAGGTGACCTCCATGTCAGAATTGAGAGAGATAATCAGATTATTTACTAAAAAAAAAAAAAGTTGGGACAGCCAGGAGAAGCAGTAATTAGTCAAAATTAGTCAGATTAGTCAAAAAAATCATATATCTATATGATTTATCACATGTGTAAAAATAAATTGTATACATTACTGTCCATTGTCATGCAAGCATCTATGACTAAGGGTAAGCTATGGGTAAGCTGTGCAGATCTGGTATATAAGAAAGGGCTACAGCTTTTATGTGGCTCGACTTGGGTTTCAGGATTGGATTTTTGTTATTCATTTATTGAGCATCACATGTAGACGTTACTTCAGTTTCCGGTTTTCAAAAGCTATGTACATCAATCTGCTGTCCCCTCCCACAAGCTATGGTCTGTCTGTATTTGCAAATACACAGGGGGATGTTGTTACTAGATCTACAATAATGTATAGAATGAAAATGGTAATACACATTTCATTAGAAAAGGGGAAAAGGAGGAAATGATCACTGCAATATGTAAGCAGAATAAACTTCCGCTTTAGGGTAGGTTTAGAGCAAAATGGGGTCATCTGTACATGTGCTTGGAACTTGAGTAATGGTTTTGTGTGCATTGCGGTACGTTTTCATTTATTTGAAAAATGCATGACTATCATTTACCCAACAGACACTGCAGCAAGTCATAATGTGATGTGTTTTATTTTTATTTTTGATGCACTTACCAAAGCATTGGCGTGAACTGATGTGGACTCTCAATTTATGGTAAGATTGTGCCAAAATCTAGAGCTACACAGACATATCCTGTCTTACCTTGATACAACCAAACTTCATTGATAATACCTATTTGTGTAGACCTGCTTACTGTCTGCATAGTTCAGTAGAAAAATAAAAGTATTGCACATCTCACAACAAAAGCTTTCATTCTGTGTAATAATACTACTTATAATATTTATCTTCTATTTCTGTGTTAGGTTGGTTTGCAAATTAAATACAAGAACAACAATCCTGGCTGCAACTAATCCAAAGGGGGCATATGACCCAAATGAATCCATCTCTGTTAATGTAGCTCTGGCTAGTCCCCTGCTCAGTAGATTTGACCTGGTCCTAGTTTTACTGGATACAAAAAATGAGGATTGGGACAAAATAATTTCTTCCTTTATTCTGGACAACAAAGGTATAGAATTTGTTTTGCTTTTATAACCTAATCAGACTTTTAAATGAACGGTTGGATTTGTTTGTATGTTTCCATCTTTAGATTAGATTTTTAAGGTTTTATTACATTTCCAGAAGTTGGCTGAGAGTAATTATTTTGGCAAATGTGGAGGATATGCTGAGGCCGAGGCACAGTGTTATATTTTACCAGTGGCACTACTATCACATTTAAATATAATGGCAATCTTCTCTGATTTTTAGATTACCACCACAAATCTGATAAGCTTTGGAGCATGGAAAAGATGAAAACCTACTTCTGCTTAATAAAGACCTTGCAGCCCAAGATGTCTGAAGGAGCCAACATGATTCTATTGCGCTATTATCAGCTTCAACGACAGAGTGATAGTAGAAATGCAGCACGTACCACAATCCGTCTGCTGGAAAGCTTGATACGGCTTGCTGAAGGTGAGCCTCATTCTTGGATGACATGAAAGGACAGCTGTACTTAAATGGTATTCTATAACAGTTAATATGAATATTGTACAACATGTAAACAAGAAAGTACCTGAATCAGCAAGAAGGTCAAATGTGAGCTGTCTGGCGTGTACACTCCTTAGCTATTGGCAACAAGGAAGCAACTTTATTCTCCTTTATACAGTTTCCTCTACATTTTAAATACTATGAGGCTGGCGATGACCATTGCTGCCTCTCCGCTGCTAAGGGATTCAGATCTCAAGCAAACATGTAAATCATGTTGTATGATGCTGCAAGTAAATTTGTATGTTTACTCTTATTTAGTATTAGTTTTATTCAAAGGTTTTGAAATACAATATACGAAAGCTGTCACCAAGTTTTCAGTTCAACTGTGTAGGAGTAAGTTGTAGGGTCTCTGGTTTTAAGGCCATAAAACATGTATTCACATGCCTAGAGGCCAAGTGTTAGCTTTACAGTTATGTGTCCTACTTTATTAGAAGCCTTATTATAGAACAGCCCAGAACTGTGAAAGCATCTGCTGGATAGTTGTGAACTTCCATGTACCCCTTTCATTATTGCCTGCCCTTCCAATTCATTCACGTTCATAAAATGAACAAAAGACGATGTTGTGACCTACTTTTTGCAGGGTGTTTTTTCTTGGAAAACATTATCATGTAATTGTGCATTTCTTTACCTTGGACCCGAAGAGCATTTAGGATATGGAAATGGTAGTGAAGGATAAGCAAGTGTAGAATGATCCTTGATCTGGGCAACCATCATAAGCCATCAGTTGAAAATATATGAAAAAGAAGCAATACCAATATTGGTTAGACGGGTTAGTGATGCATTGGTTATGCCCAGTGGTTTTTTGTAAGAAAAATGGTGCCGGAACTCAGATCTTATTAGTTCTCCAGAGTCCAGACACTGTCCGCCCTGCCCCAGAGGTCACTCCATACAGAGGTATGTGAGGAAAAGAGAGTAGGGAAGGCTTTTATGAGGGCTTTAGAGTTGTAATTCTCCTTTACCATTTAGGCAGCCTCTATTTTCACTGACAGCTGTTCCCCTTCACAGACCTTTTTACAGACTTGGAAAATCTGTTGAAAAAAGGTGCCGGAACTCTGTTCCAGTGAGTTCAATATAAAAAAAAAGGCCTGGTTATGCCAATGCATATTCTGCTAGCCTGTTGGGAAATAATAACCAGATTTAATTACCATGCAGGCTTGCTTCAGTAAAAAAGTAATATGAGATCTTTTAGAAATGTAAAACAACACTCTTCTACCATTCAGGTGGCTTTTCAAATAACTACAAAAACAGCCTTATTGAATAAACAGTTCCAGCAGTAAAACAGTAAGTAGATTGCAGTAGCTCCTGGCAACCACTAGAATAGTGATAGATAGATTGATGTTGGTAGCATATTTGCAGTTAAAGCACAGATTCTAACATAGTTTCACAGGTTATAAAGCTTACAGACCTTGACATTTTATAAGTGTGTTGATTTTGATGTTCTTGTTCCCTGACCAATAAAATAAAATGGTCTTATCTTTCTTCACCTGCTGTCATCCAGTGTGAGTGAAACTATCACCATCATGGGACTTGTAATTATTGCCAACTAAAAGAAAGTGTACATACTTCACAATAATTCTACTTAATGAAAATGGAGAACACAGTAAAAGTTTCTTAAACTAGGAGTTTTCAGGTCTTCTATCGCAGATGAAGAAAGGGGCTGATCATTTTAGATTAGTTGGTTATGTGGCTAACTAGACATACAAAATTATGAACTGCTTTAATATAAAGCTACAACCTATTGTTATAAAGCTGTTTATTTAAAACGGCGTACAGCTGGTTTAGACTAGTTGGCCATTTATCGGTGCAGTGTATGGAAAAACATGGTTATTATAGGGTAGGGTTTATGGACTGAAATACCAGGTCAAATCGACACTCTTTACAGATACAGCCCAAATTATAAATTCTAAACTGTATACAGCTGTTTCAGGCTAGGTAGCAATGTATGATAGCCAAAGTTTGTCTTGAGTAGGGCTAATTAGGAGGCAGATCTCTTTGGTTCCTTATAGCCCAATATTATAAAAAGTCCACATAGGGATTGACACAGGTAGAAAATCAGTATTGTACTGCTGTTTGCATTTTAGTTGCAAGAGTAAGACAGGCAGTGTAATACTATGTAAAGTGATCTTGTATCTAGCAGGCTGTCCAGACCCACTTATAGCATACAGATGGGTTTTTTGTTTCCTATGGTAAAACAGAAATCTCTAACTTCTATCCTTTAAAGATCTGGATGTGTATCTATTTATTGGGTGCCTTTTCATGTTTTTATATAATCTATTAGGCTACATTAAAAATATGTATATACTACAAGCAAAACAGGCCAATTCCTTGAACTACTAATGGCGTATTTTATTTTTTCTATAATCATCTTTGTGGCTTAATATTCCAAACAATGTTTTAGTATTGTCAATATGGGGCATAATACTATGGTCCCACAGATCTGGTTTGCAATATTTAAGTTCCAGTAAATTGGTAATTTTAACAAACTAAGGAGAAATGTAAACATGGGTACAGCAGCCACAGTATTAAATTGACGCTCTTCATAGTTCCATATTTTGGCATTGATAACTCTATGATATATATATATATATATATATAAGATTTCTTTGTATTAGACTCAATACAGCTACTTAGAATTGAATCCAATACAAAATTAATTATTTGAATTTCCCACCACTCCTCCCGCCCACACTGGCGCCATCAGGAAACCCCGGAGATTGTCTCTGCAGTTCGTGGCTGAAGATCGGAGGAGGAGGACATAATGATTTCCTAATAAAGCCCTCTACACGTGAATTATTGTGTGGCCAGTACTAACATCCAATTGTACCAGAACTAAATGTCAGTATGTGATGTCATGGTCCATGTATGTAAGAGTAATAACACATTGGTGTTTTGTTAAAGAACATTAACATTATTAGTATTTCCTTATGCATTGAACAATCTCATAAATGTTTGATTGTCTCCACTTGTTTGTCAAAGCAGAAGTGCTGTTTTTCAAAGCCTTGTGCAAGATATTGTATTTGTGCCTACAGAAATATTTGGCATCGATGCAAAGGTGTCTTGTGTGTTACTGAGCATATTGCTTTGGTGTGCTACCCAAGCAACCTTTTTTTACTAGACCCTATTTACTGCAATGCAGACATACATGAGGGGATTGTGCCACATGCACACATCAACATATTGCATGCAACAATGACATCTGTTTTGCAATTTTCTGTTTTATGAATGTGTGTAATTAAATACACAGACTGTGCTCAGAGTTGTACTCTCCATTTGATGTGTGCTATAAGAGTCTTACACTCCAGATAAGTCACAGCATGACAACACAAAAGAGCAGCAGACACACAGGTAAAATGCAATATTGCTTCCACACTAAGACATTTCTTAGGCTTCTGAAAGTTAATAAGAAGAGAGCCATCTGACCTGCTTTAAGCTGAATTTGGGTTGACATAGACAGGTAGGGAACTGTATAACATGTCTGATGGGAACAAAGGCTCTTTGACACAGGCCCTAGACCTGATTGTGGCAGGAACACTGCAGTCATTCTATTGGGAAGAAGGATAGTTTTATACATTTTATGTAAATACTCAACTGGGAAAACTTGATTCATCAAGGTTTTCTACAACCTGTTTAAAGATTCATTTTACAGCATCATCTGTTTTTCTTTAGCCCATGCAAGATTGATGTATCGAGATGTTGTGACTATAGAAGATGCTATCACAGTGGTATCAGTAATGGAGTCATCTATGCAAGTAAGTATATTTAGTTAAACCTAAAGCCTGTGACAAGTTGATTGCTTCATATTTTAATATAAAGCAGATGTTCTTTGTGTCAATGCCATTTGTTTACATCTTTGAAAAAATACAAAATGTTCTGGTATAACAGGAGTTTTTAAGTAAACATTGAAGGATAAGTTTACTTTAAATATGTTAACTATAAAGTGATAAACCTAGTTTACAAAAGACAGAATTTTCAAAAACCCAATATTTTCTATATAAATGAAGGATACTTTTGGATAATAAAGGTGTGTGGCATAAAGGTATGTTGTCTGGAGTAAAAACAAAATGATGTCCATAAACTATGTATTTCTTACCCACATCCCAAATATTATATATATTACTCCCCAGAGTGTTTTAAAGTGGTTGTGGTAGAGTAAGTAAAGTACTTAAAGATAAGTACAATGCTCATGAGACAAACCTTGGGCATCAAATTGCTTTTTGGATATAGTATTTGCCTGGCTGTTATCTCACCTACCAGGTTCAGAAGCTTCCAAAAATCTCACCTGGGCCAAGTATAGAGACCAACAAAGCAATAAAAGTACTAATCTGCATATTTGTTTAAACTATTAATAGAAAATAGGATCAGCTGTCTCACAGATTTCCTTTGAGTACGTTTCCAATATGCTTATCAGTGGTTTTTAAAAATTTGTTTTCCTCCATTTTTTTGGGACTCATACAAGGTTAAAATCTGACACTCCATTAAATAAAATCTTAGACTTCTGAGACCCAGATAAATGTACTTTCAAAAAATAAATAAAAGAGACAAGTTCTGCTTTTGTGGTAGAAACTCTGCATCTCTTTCAGTAGAATCTGTACAGTTCTGTTTAGAAAATAATTGTATTGCAAAAAATGGGTCATCTGAAGAGTACATTTTGACCAAAGTAAAAATCAAGGAACTTTCCAGTCAAAACGGTTTATATCATATAATGCTTGCTATGGTGGAGAATAGAAACTAAAAGAATGCTTTTTTTTTTTTTTTTTTTTTTTCTTCAATGTAGGGGGGCGCCTTACTAGGAGGGGTAAATGCGCTGCATACATCATTCCCAGATAATCCAAGGGAGCAGTACCAAATGCAGTGTGAACTCCTCTTGGAAAGACTGGGACTACAAAATATATTGAGGGAAGAATTGCAGAGATTGGAGAGGTAAATAGATTGATTTTGTATGAAAAACTATATAGGTATATACTTTTGAATTCTGCTAAGTACCTGTACAAGGAGACAAAGCAACTTTCGCATTAACTAAACACAGCATTTTATGAGTGTCATTTAAAAAAAAAAAAAATGTTTATAGGCATGTTTACCAATCTTTAAAGGTAAATCTGTTTCAAGTGAAAATGATACAAATTATCCAAGTTTAACATTTTCAGTTTTTAGGGTATTTTATCAGCTGTTAATGGTGCGTTACCAAATCACGGCTACTACTGTAAGATATCCTGGGGCTTAATCACGGGACAATTCAGAATTCCACCTGTCCTGTGGTGCCCTGTGAGCCCTGCATAATGCACTTCATTTTATTTTTTGTTGTGTCTTGAGGAAGGAGCTAGATTTCCAGCAATGGCATACATTTAGGAGTGATGTAGATAGTAGTTTTAGTGCTATATAAAACTTTGAATACCAGTTCTTACATGTGCACCTTGCTGAACTGCTCATAAAAATGTTATGTAGTTTGAATTAGCAGCCACAAATTAGGATAAATTCAATTTTAGGTGAGCCACCTTTCCATGTAAATGTGTCTAGGAAAATGTCAAGCTTTTCCCTAGCAACCATTCACATTACAACTACTGTTTTTGTAATTCAGACTGAAATAGTGGAAACTAACATCTGTTGCTTTTGAATAGGCAGCTTTGTCTATTTGGCTGGTATCCTATATTCAGATGAGCCTCAGTTTGATATCGTACAGTAAAATAGTTAATGTGTCAGGTAGGCAAAAAATGTTTTTTTTCTTGTGTTTTAGCTGCTTTCACATTTCTTTTCAAAACAGGCAGCAGTATCTGGACATGAGTCAACTACAGCAGGGAGGGAATAATACTACTGCCACCACTGCGGGTTCTGTCACTGATATAACACCCTATGGTGATATTGTGAATCCCCACACTTCAGAAATGGAACATACCAGAGAAAATGTCTGCAATGATGAAAACACCAAAAATACACAGAATATTGAACAATTTTCTTCTCCCCCATCATCTACTGATTCTACAACAAATACAGTTTCACATATGTTAGCTGACCAAAGCATACAGCTTGGATTTTCTGAAGAACATAACAGCAGACACCGACTAAATCCTTTAAACTGCGAAAACAAGATGACCACTAGTTCCGGTCTAGAATGGTATGATTTTATGCAGACAGGAAGACAAGGTATCCATATTTCTCCAATATCTAAAACAAAAGAGTGTATAACCACAGCACCTCAAACAGAAGATTCACCAGAATTTGAACCCACCAGTTGTAATTTTAGAAAAAGTACTATGACTGAAAATGCAGCAAAGCAACCAACTGAAAAAAGCTCATGTGAAACTAAAGGAAATAATTTGCCAGACGAAGTTGTCACTGAGCATGTGTCTAAAAAATGGCACAAACTGAATAAAAAGTCTATGAAAAGAACAGAAAATGGACCCTCTATAGCAGAGGTCCATGGACATGGGGATCCTTCGGAAGAAGCAGCCATTTTATCTGGAAGTCCTCTGCATAGCACCCCAGCCCGAGGCAGGAAAAGGTCACTTGCTCATAGGGATCCAGAGAAAGGGACATCAGATGTTCAGGATCCTGAGCTGCAGGCCAGATTGGCCCAACTAACTAAGTTTTCATTTAAACAAAAGACAAAACTCCTACACAGCCCAGATATAGAGAAAGAGTTGACTGATAACAGCAGGGAAGACATTGTGGGTACTGAACCAAAGCAGAAACCTGGCCCTGAAGAAAAACTCCGCAGGCTTCTCAAGGCATCGGTCAGCTCAGATAAAACCAGTTCTGTGAGGCAAGATAGAACTTGCGCTGCCACAACAGAAGTTTTATTGGATAAAGAGGCACCTGTTGTAAGTCATGTTGTGTCCCCTTTATTAGGGAATGAGGATAATAAGCAAAATGAGCCCTCACACAGTCGCAAGGTCTCTTCTGGTACACTTGCTAGGTTGGCAAAGTTTTCCTTCACTGCATCTGAAGACAAGCCATGCGTTGCACCTGGAATTGAAAACCCTTTATCCTCCAGGAACTTGGAAGCAGGAGGAAAAAGAAAATGTTTTCAGCTGGAGCCTCTCACCAACAAAACTTTAGGAACAAGTACATCACTCTTTTGTAGTACAGACTTTGATGATGAAACATTAGATATGGATTGGAATGCTGAGATAAAAGGAAAAAAATGATTTTTTTTTTCATTGTTAAAAAAATAAATATATATATTTTATATATATTTTTATTTATTTTTATATTACACTTTAAAGTGTTTCTGCTTGCTCTATGGTTAAAAAAATTTGCAAGTATCTGACCAAGAGGTTTATAAAAACATTCTCTGTTCTTTAAGCAGCCAGTAGGTGGCAGTGCAGACTGCCTAGACTCATGCGTAGAAATCCTGTGTATTTGTGATAAAGTGAAAATAAATGAAAATAATGTCTTACGAATAAAAATGAAGGTTTTTCTCCAGTTTAGGTTTGAGTAATTATTCTCTGGTAATGACTGATTCTGTGTCACCATCCAGTTGTTGGTTTGAAGGGTCTCTATTTATCTATAAAGATTGTCTATTGGTGAATCAGTCATTGAGCACACAGGTACCAGGAAGTTTCACCTGCAGTGAATACTTATGTTACCCCTTTATTTTTAATAAAAATATGCCCCCTTGTGTTTTAAGTTTAATTAAGACATTTTGATCTATGAATGCCTTGAAAAAGTAAATATAAATAAATGCTAAAGAATTGGTATTTTCTATAGGTTAGTGAATTTTTATCCTTCTAGGTCCAAGAAGGCAGAAATCCTCCTTCAGATGTCCATATCACTGCCTGCATGATGTAGACATTTCTTGTTGGCAGAGTATTGCTGAAATATTGGTTCCCCACACCTGGGAACACTGATTGGATACACAGACAGCAGATTAAGGTGTGTAAACTATTGCTTTGGGAGACTTTAGATAGTTGGGGTTGTGGTGTTAAAGTATGTCTTTGGAAGAGGGGTACAGGGGAAGAGATGTAGTAAAGACATCCATACAATAAATAATTGACATTTTAACTTTTCCTACTCCCTTCAAAACTCAAAACAAGTTTTGACTTCAGATTTGTTTTGTTTTATAGAAATAATCTTAGTATTATATCTGCCAGTTGCACTCCACTGGGATGTATACAACAAAAAATTCATACCAAAGAGGCCATAAACATATATACTAAAAATTGCAGTTTTCCCAAATTTGGACATTAAGCTTCCTACCATGTACAGTGTGTGTATATATGCTATATACACATGTCAATATTTTTCTCAGTAAATATATTTCTAATGGGGGTATTGACATGATATTTACACCAGATGTCGGTAACAGCCCAAGTAATCCACACATGCAAAGAAAATATATCTATAAGTTATATGTAATACAGTGGAATGGCACAATAATTAAGTATTGAACACACTCGCTGAACTGTATTTTAATACTTAGTAGAAAAAGCCCTTGTTGGTAATGACAGCTTTAAGACGCCTCCTGTATAAAGATACTCGTCGCATGCATTGCTTAGGTGTGATTTTGACCCATCATGTAACACAAACTGTCTTTAAATTGTCTTAAAGTTTTAGGAGCCTCTTCTATGAACTCTGAACCTCAGTTCTTTCCATAGATTTTCAATTGGATTCAAGTCAGGTGATTGACTGGAACATTCTAGAAGCTGTATTTTCTTTCTAGGAAACCAATTTTTGGCTGTGTGTTTGGGATCATTGTCTTGCTGAAATGTCCATGCTCATTTCATCTTCAGCATCCTGGTAGATAATAGCATTTTGTTATCTAGAATGTTTCTCTATTCATCCTTCCTTCAATAATATGAAGTCTGACAGTACCATATGCTGAAAAACAGCCCCCCACCCCATGATGTTCCTACTTCCAAACTTCACTATTGGTATGGTGTTTTTTTTGGTGACGTGCAGTGCCATTTATCCTGTAACATGGTGTGTGCAATGACATCCAAAGAGTCCAATACCGGTCTCATCTGACACTGGCTTGTCCAAATGTTGTGCAGCAAACTTTAAACAAGCTTCAACATGCTTTTCCTTCAGCAATGGAGTCTTGCGTGGTGAGCGTGCATAGAGGCCATGTCGGATGAGTACATTACTTAGTGTTTTCTTTGAATAAACTATACCTGGTAATTTCAGGTCTTTCTGAAGCTCTTTGCAAGTGATCATTGGCTCTTGGGTAACTCTTCTGATTATTCTTTTGACCCCTCTATCAGAAATCATGCAAAGAACACCTGGTTGTGGCTGGTTTAGGATGAAATGATGTTACCACTTCCGGGTTATGGCCCTAACTGTGCTGACTGGAGCATTCAGAAGCTTAGAAATTAGGTCTGTAACCAATGCCATCATTATGTTGCAAGGTCCTCAGAAAGCTCTTTGCTTTTTCCCATCATTAGATGCTTCTTGTGTGATACCTTTTTTTTTGGCCATCAATTAGAACTAAACCAGCTGATAATAATTTGCCCTGATAGTATTCAGAAAGCAGTCTGACCCCCTGACAGATTCCAGCAGGTTTCTTAGCTTTCTATGCCTTTTTGCTTTCATGTTTAATACTTATTCCCTCTGCCATTCCACTTTATTACACATAATTTATGGACAAAATAATTTTGATTTCTTTGTATGTGTGGATTACTTGGCTTAGTACCGACATTTGGTGTAAATTTCATGATAATAGCCCCATTAGAAATATATTTACTGAGAAAGAAGTATTCAATACTTATTTTCCCCGATGTACATTTTAGTGCTTTGTCTTTCTAAATACCTTTTGTAGTGTTTGTGGATTTATTTTATTGATATCTAAGCACATGTCCCAATAATAATTTAGGTGTTGCATTTGCTTTAAGAGCAAACTTTCATCCGATACTAGCCCTGAAGCGATAATCGGACAAGAATCATCTGACATGTACGTAGTCTTAGATATAGCCAAGTGCTTGTAAACAAGCTACATGCTTGCAAATCAGTGACAATGCTCATGGCTCGCATCCTGCAATATCTTATCCCACTGTAGTCCCACCAGATAATAGCCCACATGAGTGTGGTAACTCTCCTCTGAATTCAGGAACAATGCAGAATTGTTGCCACACTGTAGGCTGAAAAAAAAACTGTAATTCACGATTGGTATTCCAATAGGTTAAAGGCCTAATTAAATCAGCTGCAATTTGATCTGAACTGATGTGTCAAATAAAAATATTGCATCTTCACCCCATTAAAAGAAATTCCAGAGGCGCCAATTTTATAAACCAAGAATGTGTTATAAAAGAAGTTAAAAGGTGAGGTGAAAATTTTTCTACAGTCAACCAGATAGTTTAGGAGTGGAAAAATAGTCTCAATGGAATAAATTCTTTATCATAGCTTTTCTCTGGAGGATTTACAGTATTGGTAGTGCACATTGTGATATTCCCTAGACAGCGTCCATATCGTATTGTCTGATCCCAAAAAGTACAAGTTAACTGCCAACATCCCTAAATTAGATTATAGAAAAGAAGAAACATAAGCATATGAGACTTTTAAGGCAGTGAATACCATGATATGGTATTCACTGCCTTAAAAGTTCCATATGCTTATGTTTCTTCTTTTTTATATTCCCTAGACCAGATATCAGCAAACTCTGGCCTTTAGGCCAGATATGGCTTCGCCGGTAGTTTGTTCCGGCCTAACGCACCCTGGCCGATCTGGCTTAATCCTGGCCGGCAAGCCACGGCTCCGGAACCAGGGAGCATTAGGCCGGAACAAACTACTGAAGCTCCGGAGCCACATGCGGCTCTTGAGCCTCCTCCTGCTGTAAATCCCCTAATTACCGCGGCCGGCATTAACACTTCCTCCGCTGGGGTAAATAGGGAACGCCCCCTACGCAATGCATACAGAGGAGAGGGATTTCCCTTCAGGGGCCGCTCCTGGTGGGGCGGAGCTGTTAGGGCAAGCTCAAGAGAGAGTCTGGTCTAGTGTGCTCCTGCCCACCCCTGAAATGGCCTTGTTACCACAAAAGTTTGCCTACCTCTGCCCTAGACAGTTAACAAAGAACCTTTACCATATTATGACATTTTTTAAAAACTTATGTTAAAACATCAAACATTAATTATGTTAATTACAACTGATCTCATTATAAAACCTAATGTCCATTTTATGTTTCACAGCACTAATTAATCTGTTGTATGACAAAAAATAAGGTATTGTGTAAACTATTTGAACTGTGAAATATGCCAAGGGTAATAAATTAATTTGAAGCTGTATCAAGTTCAGTTCTAAACTACAATAGTAAGATCTAGAATTAACAGTTCAACAATTTGGGTATGCAGCATGATCCTGTTTAAAAAAAAAAAAAGTATCAAATAAAAGAATTTTTGATAAATGCTATAGAATACCCTACCCAAACTCTTGTTGTCATGTTTTTTCCCTTGTACATGATCAGGTGATCAAAGTAAATACAGCTTCCCATTACTGTTAACATTTACTTTGCTAAGTGAGCAGCCTATACACCAGCCTTTCTCTAACTTTTTAACATGGGGAAACTTAAAATAACTTCCAGGTGTTTAGGGCCTGATCAGGCCTTTGTAAAATCAGGATACTAAAACTGGCTTGAAGAAAAAATGCTTTACAGGTAAGAACAGATTACCATAAAGACCACAAGGTGCAGCAAATGTTATGACACTCCAGCAGCACACACAAAGTATATAAAACATTTTAAGACTAGCAAAACTTCTTTTTTGCAAAAGGGACAATCTATGACCTTTCTGCAATGCCACAAGTTTACCTGCCTGTTCCCAACCCTCTCTATACTGTACACTGAGCTTCACCTGTGCAGCCCCATGTACAATCCTAACATAGCTGGCTACCGGGTATTACTGAACTCCCTGCATGTGTATGTGTGGGAATTACATTGTTTCAGGTAAAGATACTGTGCAACAACAGGAAGAGGAGAGTTTACCAAATATTTTTGAATAGCAGGTACTTTTATTTAATTTAAAGACATCACCTATCCCATCTTCAACTAAGAACCTGCCTGTTAAGTTTTTTACACCTAGGGTTAGTTCTATTTTAGGTACCAATACTACAACAGGTTGTCAAAATTCATATCTTGTCATAATAGAAAGGGCAATAAGGGGAATAAAGTTTTGTATCTAGTAATATTACATGTTTTGAAATGTACCAATTAATCAAAATGTTAAGGACTCTCTTTATATATACCCTATTTTTTCAAATCTAAAGTGTAATTTTTGGAAGAAAAAAAACTATATACATGACTTCAGTATTCTTGAAAATGCCTCAATCTGTCAAATAGTAACAACAACAGGCACTGACAAAGATGTTAAAAGCTTAGTCCAACCAACACATATCTCTTGATGATGGCGGATCAATTTACCTGTTGACTCATGTCTTTTGGAACTTACATTGGTGAGATCTTTATGCGAATATCCCATTAACAATATTTCACCCATTAAAAGGTTGTTAACATCCTATTAATAGGTTCTGCATTTCTGTCTTTTGAACCTCATTTCAATTATTATATTGTTGTTTTGACCATAAAATTACAATTATTTGAAATGGTTATTTTTAAGGATGCAAGCAATCTAAATGGCTACTGAGTGTTAGGGATGCCTTTAAATTATTGTTGATATAATATTGAATCAAAACACTCTGATCACAACACAAACTAACATTTTCTTAAGTCATATGATCCTCATGTCCAGGTTGCCAAGTTGATCACATTGATTTGGTGATGAACAGAAATATTTATTACTATGTGTCATAGTGATTACATGGCTTTCTTGATCAACAAAGTCATATGATTAGCTATCCTTCTATCAACACTTTAAATGCTAGTAAAAATGTATTCTTGTTGTTTACCTCCCTGCATATGCAAATAAACACAACTTAACAATGCCTAATGAACCTCTTTAACAGCTTCCTCTTCTTTTATAAATGAACACCAATGTCTTTTTTTTTTTAGACCCCTTACATTTGTCCATATTCCGTTTTACAGGGTCCTGGTTATGTTTCCAGAATCTCACAATCATACATGAAGGATGTATTTTACAGACCTAAAATAATGAATCTTAGGCTTCTGTTACATGCAGGATCAATTAATAACTTCCTATTGCATTTTATAGCAGAGCCAAGCTTTTAGAGTGAAGTGATGAGATAAGCGGAGGTCTGAGTGCCTTTTATTTCCTGTTAGAGTTAAATTAATAATGTATACTGTCTGCATCATTCCTCCAGGGCCTCTATTGTTACTTGGATCAGTAACCAAAATAATTCTGTTCAATCCGCAACCTTACAAGTTTATGAAGGATAATATCCAGCAGTGCTGGGGGTTTGGAGCGTATGACTTTTTAGAAATGTATTGATGCAACAGAGAGGAAATCATCAATGACAGATTGATTGTTGCCTTTTTATGCCAAGATCATATTACAAACTATACCACTGATAATAAGTGTGTATAAATCCTAACTCCAGGCACACAAAAAAACACTCTACAAAAAGCAAATAAATATATTTAAATTTTAGAAATCTGCCATATAATATAGCCTTCATTGGTGCACCCCAGGTGTTGCATTAGGGAAAAGTAATGATACCAGTATTGCATTTCAGAACTACATACTTGCTTCTCTAAGCAGATATAGATGGCACTGGTGCCTTATGGCTTTTTAGTGCCCTCACGTTCAGCCCCCTGGCCTTATGGAGTTCCAAGACATAGGGTCAAAACGTTAAAAACATGAAAAACAAACTTGCTCACTTGCTGGGGTTGCTATTTTAAAGTGGACCTAACCTAAAATTTCTACCTTACAAAAAAGGGTAGATTGGCTAGGTAAGGTAAAAAATTGCAGTGCAAGATCAGGTGACGTATGAAAAAAGGCACAGAAGATGGTGGTGCCCAATGCTTCCTCCATGCCGAGGTGAAAGTCGATACTAGGACAACATGGGACCTGATCCAGAAGACCTCTGGAGAGATCTATGGATCTGCATAAGGTAAAGGTAAGTGAGATTTTTTTTCTTTTAAGTTTACTTCTGCTTTAAGACCAGGGCCCTAAATTAAGCACGCTGGTCAGAGACTACTGGGGCCAATTCCATGGCAAAGAGTTTTAGAGTGTGGCCACTGCAATCTGAGATTTATAGCTGCCAACTCACAACACTATATCATATTCTGCTACCCTGTGTCATGTAGCTGGCCACATAACTTCCATATATCCTGATATCTCAAAAAAGGTGAGTTGTAGGGACCTGAAAATGTGGGAGCCAGTGACTTTCCTACCGATCACCCCCAAATTTCATCAATATGGCATCAATATAATATACATAGCTATAGCTATCAAATCATAACAAGTTTCCGCTTTATACAACACATGGTTTAGGAGATGTGAGGGTTTTACTACAGGCAGCATTATACCAGCAGACTCCGCTCTCATATTGTGCTACCAATGACATCACTGTACATTCCGGTTAGCCAGGGTAGCACAATACGATGGGTAACATGATGTTATAGGACACAGATGGACTGTTTATCATTGTTGCCACAATGGCAAAATATATAGTCACACATTCAGTTTGAGCATCAGTTTGAGCGTTTGTACAGATTTCTCCTTGTTGATTTGCTAATGTGTCCCAGTTCTTAGAAGGGATCAGCTTACCTTGATTGGTCTACAAAATTCTGATATTTCTATTTTGTAAATCAGCCCATATGTGACTTGCCTATTCAAGTCGCAATACCTCTTAACCAATAACAATAATCCAACCTCCTTTGCCGACAAGGACACTCCATCATCTACGCTTCTTGGCCACTTTCCTTTTGCAGAATTCCACCCTGGGTAAGCTCCAGTGTAGGATGGTGTTGAATATTTAACATTATCTGTTTGATTTTCTATATTTAAACCTCCTATTTGTCACAAAAAAAGCTAAAGAGGCCTGATCAGAAATATTTTAGAAAAGCACGAAGATGACCATTTTGGACTGACCTACTTTCTGCAGCCAACTTTGTTCTTTCTATGAAAATGTTTTGTAAAAACAGCATGTACCCACCACAGAAATGCTATATGTGCCCGCTCTCCTACAATTAAAGCATGGAACTAGATGTCCCTGTCATCATCAGTGTTTTGTTATGATTCTCTTTCATCACAGGACTGCAGCCAGCAGGCATTTTAACAGCTGTGCCCCTTTCTATGTCATTTTCCACCTGGGTGCCACTTCCATCTCTGGAGCTTACTAGGAGATATTTCTGCCAACCTTGCGTAAAGTGACATTTATATAACCTATTCCTCTTCAGACTGTGTATGCATGCATGTATAACATTACACAGGAGAACGACTGGGGCCAGTTTATAAAAACTGAAGTGACATATTTTAATGAGATGCTTACAGGGATTGTGTTTGAATGTTTACATTCCTAGTTTGAGTTTCTTTCCATCAGCTGTTCTAATTAGTTTAATGCAATGAACATTTTATACATGGCACTTTTATTAAATATGTTTTATGCATGGAGGTTTCATATATTAGTATTTTTTTTTTGTGCCACCCATGGAAGAACTAAAATGCCATTCCCTACAAAAAAAAAACCTTCCCACCATTCTATTATTATCACTATAGACCTTAGGCATTTACGTGCTCTCATAAAATTTGAATTCTCTCTCTTCATCTATCAATCATTGGTATACCAAGCCTGAATCAAATGTTTGGTGATGAAAAGCATTTGTTAGGACATGTTGAACCCCCCAAACAATGGGGTTACATTATACAGATTTGTCACCTCTACACTCCATTCATAGAGGAGGGAGGGAAAGAAGGGTCCTGCACTCAAATAGTGGTCCTTACAAATGATCGGGGAAGCGATCGCTGTTCAGTGTGTCCAAATGTGCTGCAATTTTGGTTGTGTTCAGTCCCTTTTATTTTAATCGCCTTGCCCAGTATGGCTCATTGCCAGGTAAGCATCTGATATTGGGCTACAATACAGGGTAGAAGCTACAGCCAAATGGATTGAGAACAGAGGTGTTAATTAACCATATCTCCATTTTATTTAGGCAGCAGCGCGAGAAATAGAGTCACAGTACAGAAGACTGACCATACAGAGAACAATAGTGCTCTATGCATCCTCCCTGTGGTAAGGCTCCTGAAAGATCCAAATATTGCCTGAGAGAAGCCTATTACACTTTTCATGTTTTCCTGCTTTTTTCCAGGCCAGCAGCAGCCTGCAGACATTAAATAGAATGTGAGAGAGAAAAAAATGGGTTAAAATCAATTGTGCACACATTGTCTGGACAGTATGTGGTCAATAAAAGGAGGATGTGCAGTTATTATTGGCTGGTTAATTCACCTTGCATGAATGGCTGGGGTTTAATGTCCAGACAAGACCCCGAAACCCTTAAAACTGTGGTGCCTGTATGACTGTTTGTGGTTTACAATTAGATCCAAAAGAAAACAGATATAACACATAATATGAGTATTTTAAATTACAGCATTTGTGAAATGCAGAGAAAAATCCCAAAACATCTTATGAAATGACCCAGTTGGCAATTAATATCTGGAGACCTCATGCAAATTGATAGCACATTTCCTCAGTCATTACATGTGTGGCTTTAAGTCGGCCCAAAGCAGGATTTAAAAATTGAGTGGTGCAGGACAACAGGGAATTTTTAGCTAACCTCGTCTCCAAGGAAATGGTTTAGGATCTATCCTAAGGGCATATTATTTTACATATTCAAATTCAAATTGATTTTTTTACTTAATCAGTATTTTAGATGCAATAGTTTTCATTGCATGTTGTAAAGGGCTTCCCCGGAAAAAGTGGGAATTCCTTATTTTACATGCTTCAGATCAGCTTCTTATATGTTTATATCTAATAGCCAGGAAACTAGTATTCATAAGGATAGGTCAACAATGGTACCCTTGTTTATGCTTTCATAATAGAATCCATTAAAAGCAGAACTCCAGCCAATATTATAAAACAATAGTCCATAAAAATAACAAAGCCAGTGTTTGCTGCAATATTCACCTGCAATCCACCTATTCTACTTGCAGTGCATTATTCTGGCCTTGTTGTACAGGGAGGCTAATTCTAGATCAAATGCAATTACCATTGCATGTTTATTAAAAATAAATGTAATAATGTTTGAATGATAACATAGGTGTATTAATGGGAGTTTTTGTTATACCTGTCTAGAGTTCAGCTTTAAAGCCAAAGTGTATACAATTGAAAGCATTGTATATTTCCATTAAGGCCTTGTCATCTTTTGCTGTGTCCTTGTGTCAGAAGTACAGGGTGAGCTATATGAAGACATGACAATGAGGACCAAATATTTTAAATATTCTTTTTCCTGGCTCCAGTCCAGACCCATTCTCTTCTATGTGTTCAGGGGTCCCTGTACATTTTACATTTAGCACTATTTTGAAGTGTGCTGAAATATTTCACGTCATGTCCCAACCACAAATGCTAAGCTTTTTGTGCGAACGTCATCTTCCAATGTTTAGTATTAGTTGGTACTGTTCTCCTGGAATATTAAAGTACCATTAATCCCATCATCTCCTCATGTTACAATGTTACATACTTAGCTAGGATGAAAACAGATCTTCACCTAGTTCAACCCTCATGTTACTTCACAGGGAGCAAGCAAAAATAACTCCTGTGCAATCCTAGCCAGTCTTTTTCCACTGATGCAGAAAAAAAGAGCAGCTTTGTGTATACAGCCAGCAACACACAGGGCTGGGAATACTTCCACTCCACAAGAGCAGTTATTAATCTGGCTCTGCTCATTGAAGTGTGAACACTGTGATTCCTGTGATGCCTGATTTTAATGCGGAAGAGCTTTAACCCTGTGCCAATTAGTAAACCATAAAATAGATAGCCACACTTTGCAACTTCTAAATGAATAATAAAACATAAAGTAGGCATAGGCAACTTACTTTTTTTCAAGCAAATCAACTAAATACACTCTAGAATTCTGTGACTGGAATGGGGTTATGTTAGCATTCATTTAAATGTATTGTAACTGTGCCTGACCAAAACCTTAAATACCCAAACTGAACTTTTTTGCATTTTTACTCTTCTGATTAAGCTTGTGTCTCAACCCTGTAGGTCGTATGTTTTCTGATTGTAGCGCACCCAAGCTATATATATACTGATGGCTGGTTTCCAAGTGGTTGCAGGAATACCATAAGGTCATTGCCCAACCAAACAAAATGCAACAAAATTGGGAACCTTATAAATACTTTGATGGGTAGCTGAATGTCTATCAATTTTTAAAAACACAAAAAGAAGACATAAATGCAATGAAAGCAATCAGTAATAATCTGTTATATTGCCTGCAGAGCCATACTCCACAGATTGCTGAAAAATCTTCACCATACAACACACTTCGGCATGTGTCAAATGTCTGGCCACCCACTAAGCTCTGTGATTCTTTTACCAGTATCTAAATCACTAGAGTGCTCTTAAGTGACATATGGGGCAGTAGAGGAAACCAACATCCTACACTCCTAAAAGTGTCAAATGGTGGGCATTCTTCAGCAAACTTGATTCTTCATCACAGCCAAGTTCAGTGGTGTGGGAGGCAGGACATGTGACTGAATTACGTTCCATGCAGGGATGCTTTTTTACATAGTGACCTTTATTGTCCTTTAAGAAGTGCATAGTAGAACCAAAGTATTGTTTAATGACAAACACCAGACTAAGTTTAAGTACTATGTGGATTTGTGTGATACTATTGATCTTTTGGTTAGGCTATATTTGGTGTCAAATCACCTTCTATAACAATTTAATTTACAGGGCTTGAAGGTGAACCACCACCTAAACTTTCTAAATTTAGTAAACATACGATTACTAAATACTGGATACAAAATAAAACCCCTGCAAATAAAAATGGATAAAGAAAGTAAATGTAAACAATGTTAAACAAATGTAAAAAATGTTAACATTTTGAGTATTACATTTTATAATCTTCGCAAAAGTGGGGTACGTTTGCTTGCTAGGAAAAAAAAGCTATCATAAAGAACCTATCATATAAATATTTTTTATTATTATTAATTATTAATATATTCTGTCTTTTCAGTTTGAAAACTAAAGTTATTTTATTCAAGTTTTCTCTTTTACTTTTCTGTATTTTTTGTATTATGCTCCCTGTTGTTCAAAAACAATAATCTCCTAATAAAACAATTTCAATAATTATTTGTTTGGCACTTTTGTTTTTAAATCAAAAAATTCCAACCTCAAAAAATAAGATAACTTCAGCAGTTCTGAAGAATAAAACTCCAAAATTTGGGAACTGGTAAAAAAAGTAGGGACTGTAGACAATGATTATGACCAAGTAATCACTCAGCGAAAATAAAAAAAATAAAAATTTAAAGAATTCATTTATCCTTTAGCCAACTGCATCTTCACTGAAGTCCTATCTTTTACAACTCTTTTAATGAAATAATCATGAGAAGTTTCAACAAATGCTTTGCCGAAATCACGACAGGCTATATATATAGAGAACCACCATGGGCCAAAACATTTGTTACATAGTCAACAGACTCATTCAAATTATTCTTACTTTATCTGCCCTCAGTAAAGCCATAATACTTTGATGTTAGTATCCCTCTGGTATTTTTATCTATCCTTACCGTTATTGGGAAAATGTATTAAAAAAATGATCTCTGCAAATTTTGGTAGCAAAAAGGATTTGTGGGCATGTACATGAAAGCAGCTGTAAAATCCAATTAATACAAAATATCTCTTTGATATATAGGATGCCAGATGGCAGCTCATAGCTCTACAATAAGTAATAATCTCACACATTTCAAAAATATCTGAAACCAACAGAGACAGATGTTACCAGAGCCTACACTTACCTTTAACATAGCAATCTCAGTCATTGATATACAATTATAGTAGAATATGTAAATGAGTACAGTTTTACCTATCAAAGCATTTGTATTTCTGTCCATTATAGATTCAAACATTGCACAGCCCAGCTTAGCAGGGGGGGTTACCTGATTTTTCTCTACTTCAATTACAATACCCTTATTCGGTGCCTGTGAGCGCACGGTGAAAGACATGGCAGTGGACTGACAAACTTATTTCTCTATGGGGTCTCCAGCCCTGGGATTTTTCAGTGCTTACACTACAAATAGGTAATTCTGATAACAGTACAGTTTTATATAGTATTTACATTACACGTGCCCTGATGAAGGAGCCCCTGAAATGTGTTGGCTGTTTTAGTTAGCTCATTAAAGTTCTTTTGGACACAATTGTTCTAGTGCTCTTTCTTTTGTCTCTGCCACTTTGCTTTCCCCTCCAATTAACATGTTTCTGGTTAGCACATGCATATTAACGTATTTCCACTGGTTACTGGTTAAATATATATACATTTAATGACACATAAATAAATGAAAAGGTTTATTCATCTATATGCAAGCTCTTTAATGTAATCTTTTTTGGGAAGGGTCTTCTCCTCCTCCTGTATCATTGTTCGTACTTGTATGTCATATGTAACCCTTATTAAATGTACTGCGCTGTTATATGTTGGCGCTTTATAACGAATAATAATTATAATAATAATATACCTTCCTTTAGTTCAGCTTTAATGTTGTCTGCTCAAACATTACTTTCCAAAGATTGCTGTGCATTTATGACTTTTTTAGTTGGTTGGTAACATATAATAATATATTCAATTGAAATACTTTACTGTTATATTTAAAACACAGTTAGGCAATTTATAATTTATAAATTAGATGTATGTGACATATTCATAGTTAGTTTTAAATACTGGGTAACCGTTTATTCTGCAAAGTGGTGTAGACGACGGTGACAGAGGTGGATAGCTTTAGTGGAGCTGGCTATATCAGAGTCATATAGCTGTAACCAAGGAGCTTAGTGTGAGGCTGTAGCCTGCTTCTATTTACAGTGTCACAGTGATTCCTTCTCTGAAAGGTCTCTTTCCCTCTACTATCAGTACTGCTATTCCTGAAGGCCTGCAAATACTACAGAAACAAGGACAGCGTGTGTGGAAATATGAAGAAGTCAAGTAAGAGTTTTTTTATATTTCTAACTTGTGGAGGTGGGAGCACATTTTAAATGGTGTTAAGCTTTTGCTACATAAAATATAGCAGGTGTCCTGGCTGGGGACATGCTGTGTAAGCTACTGTAAGCATATGTTTCATCAGCATGTTCAGTATGTAAATCTATTCAATGAATTATCCCATTGTGCTTTATACATCTACTACGACAGATGGAAGAAACTTAGTCGCAGTTTATTAAGTTCTTGCAGCTGGGCAAAAAAGTCAACAAAAAATGTCTAATATTTGTAATACTCTATGGGATATATTTTATGGTGTTGTACATATCAAAATGTTTCTTTTTATTGAAGTACAGAAAACAACATTCTTTCAATCCGTAGATCTTTTATTGAATGGAGCCCAGTTGAATTTTTCTAAGGTTTGTCATTGAAACAAATTGGATTTTGGTTGTCATTTAACAGAATGTGCTGTATTCAGTTCCTCGACTTTTAAGCTTGTTTGCTTTTATAAAATACTCAGCAAAAATAACTGTTTAAATCTCTGTAAATCTTGTTGCAAATACTGGTGACACCTGTGACTTCCACATGCACATCCTTCTTTAAGATATATTCTTAAGTGCTAGGCCTGATGTTCCCCAATTAAGTGAAAACTCACTCTAATCTTTCTTGTGAAGTCCAAATTAAAATCAAGGTCTCACTTTCATGCATTTGATGAGATACATGAAATTTAGGTCTAGAAGTACAGAGATTAGTAGAAAATACTTATCTAGGAGCAAAGCCCATTCGAAGGTAACCCAGGCGTTTTTTTATTAAGTGATAAATTCCAGACCAGAGAGGTCCAAAAAGGATAAACACATTCATACAAATTTATAATATATTTTGGGTTGCATGAAACAATTTTTTATGTTTTTTACAAGCTAATGTAACTGCTTAATTGGCCAGTTTTAGACTATAAAACTTCAGGACAGACAAGCCATTGTTTACACGTGTGTTGACAAAAATATGTTTGCCCAGCTTTTCTCAAATTCTAACAGTTTGTACAGTTCTGGCAAGCATATGTTCCAATAAAAAAAAGTTTTCATCAAAGCTGCGTCATTATCCCTAGCTAATCAGAGAATGAATATTAAAGTGGAAGTGATGTAGTAAAAGAACATTGCTTGATTTCTATAGTAATGAATATTGGTGATTTGCACTTGCTGCCTGGGTTGTTAGTTTGTTGTTGGCTATCGTCTTGCTCTGCATAAGTTGCATTTGCATTATCCTAACCCACTTGGAGCATTATTGGAGAGATCCTTCATAGATAGCATTCTCCATGGGACTGAAAGTCAAATCATTGTCTACACATAATCTCCAAAAGGTGTGAAAAATACTAAATGCACATTTGATTTGTTGTTTGGAGGGTCTCCTATTAGAAATCTTTTGGAATGTTTGTAAATTTCATGCAGCCACATGAATGCCCACCATGTATTTAAATTCACCTTGAAATACTGTTCAGTTCTCAAGGAACCCCTGCTAAAATAAATTCTTTGGGAAAATGCTCCCTGCATTCATGGTCAGTATGAACAATATATTTTTTGCAATATTGGACCAAATTCCATTTTATATAGACAAAATAAAAAAGATCATTGCATTGGCCTCATGCTTGTGGCCCTGTTAATTAGAACTGGAACAATGCAAACAGAAAAATGGTGACAGGCAGCTACAACTAAGGGAATTCCTCAAAACCTCTGGAGGAATCACCAGGTTCCATGAAACCCTAGTTAAGAATGGTTGCTCCACCATTGAATTTTGGGCCTCCATAGATAGGACCATTGTTGCCCAGTATGCCTTTATTTAAGGAATTTAAAATAAACCTTGCTCAGGTATAACCTTTAAACCCTAAGTAGGTTTATATACCCTGTCCAAGCCTCTAATTAACTTTAATATTTATAAAAAAAATGAATATTTGCCCTTCCCTGATCTAGAATTGATTGTTACTTGGGGCTGATTTTCTCTAACTCGATGGCTAATTTCTACCAAATGCCATCCCTTGTCCAGTAAAACTGCCCTTGCTAGTCATTCAGACACTTTCATTGGGCACTAAAATGACACCAGAAGGGCTGGTGTCAATAGACTTTGTCTATGGGTATAAAAAAAATCATGCTTAAACAGATCAAATAAAGGTAAAACTGCAAGTGGAATGCTCTGTCAATGAATTCTGAATTGCACCAGAAACATCTCAAGTTGATGTTAAACTTATGTCACCAACACAAGACCAAAGTCCATCATCACAGCAACTAATGGTACTATAAATCATGATGGCAGTTCTGTTTTTTTTATTAGGAAATCTATTTTAGTTAATATCAAGAACTTTTTCCTGAGCTTGTTTTAAAAATCTCTTTGGCCATCATGATTTTGTGCCCCACCTAACAATTATGGGGCCAAAATCAAGGTTACTTAGATTTACATCATCTAAGTAGTCTACTTAATCATTTTTATTTTTTTACCTGGCTGTGTATACTGTGTATGTATGAAATTAAAGATGAGATCCTGTGAATCTAAAAAAAATAATGAGGTGAAGCAAGGTAAACTATTAATATACAATATAGTAATATACCATCAGAGCCTCAGCCTTTTTTTGTATGTATGTCACCAAGATTACTATGGAGACCTTAACTCTGTGAATTCTGTTCGGGTCCCTGGAAAGCATCTGTAACATTCATGTCCCCAGTCAGCTCGCACTCTATTTTGGGAATGATACATATATTACAGCACAGTTTATATGCTAGTTCCAAATACTAGAAAAATCTAAAAGTAAAATAACACTTCCATGTGAAGAGCTAACAGTGACTAATGACGTGATTCTCACAAGTAGAACACATTCCCGGGGATGCAGAGACATCAGAATTGTGTATTGGGAATATGTATGTTGCTAGGCAGCAGTCAGGTGTGGGAGTACAGGCAATGGAATAAACTCACTATTCAGGACAGTAACAATTTTAACAGCTTGCTTCCATTATCCAGAGGAGAGTCTGCTACTAAATCATATTTATCATTTTTATTTTATTTAGGATAAATACATATTCTCAGGGAAAACCAAACCTGTCCACTATCTCCTCCAAAAGTGCACAATAAATGAGCTAGAGGGGCAATTTGTCCATCAGCAATGTTGATTAGGTTATGCACTTGTATAATATTCTGAAACTTCCACTGTTGATTGGACAGAAAAGGTTTCTGAAAAAAACACCTTATGTATATTTAAACTAGAGCATTTGTGAGTGAGCAACTGCAAACATTGTGAGCAGTGAAATATGGTTTTATTAAGACTAAGTTCAAACTGTCTAGCTCACTGTTCTCTAATAGGATGGTGTCCAGACTAAATGTGTATCTAAACCTAAAACTAGTACATTCTAACTAAGCTATTCCAACAACTGAACCCAAATCAGGAATAAGGTTAGTGCGCTCCAGTCCGTATGGTCAATTCATGCAGTCAACATTGACATCGGTCAATGGTCAACAGTTGGATAGGCTAAGCCAAAAAAAAATAGACCTTTTCAACCCCCTTTTTAAAAAAAAAAAATATATATATATATATATATATATATATATATATTCTGATTTTCCAAACTTTTTAGATTTTCTGACTAATCTCACTAATCATCAAATTTTTCGATTCCACTTACCTCTACTCAAAGCTTTTTTTTCTTAGTTTTAGATTGGGGATTTAGAATGACAAAACAATATAATAAGATTACATGGAGCAGATTGTCTCTTGGATTACAATAGATAGGACTATTACAGATGTACATGCAAATCACTGTGATTGTAGCTCTGCAAATTTTCATTCTGTAGTACAATGAAACACGTGCCAAATTCAGAGGATATTTGGAATCATCTATAGAAGATCTTTATTTGGGATGCAGGCCCAGAGTGTCCAGGAAGGAATAGGTCGTCCAGGCACTTGAGATAGAGGATGGCTCTGGATCACCTGGGCATTGATAATTAAAGGGTACATCTGTTTGAACAAGAGGGAGTTGGTTAGGTGGGTTAAAGAGGAAGTAAATTCAAAACTGCCCAAAACAAAAAAAAATACATTTGCCTTCAATCCCACAGTGCAGTCAATCAGTCCGAAGGTTTCTTCAATTGGGTCCCACATCGTCCCGGTAAACATCTCCAGGCCAGTGCCCCCGGCGCCACCGTCTTCTCCTCTTTTTCCGGGTTCTTGTAGTTTGGGAAAAAAACTTGCCGTTCTCACTGCACATGCATGGGATCGGCTCTTCTGTGCATGCCCGAGGTGCTTGGGCATGCGCAGAAAGAGCATTGAAGGGCCTCCTGGGATGCATGACATTCGTATCCCGGGAGGCTTTGCGCTCCTATTCATTCTCCATAGCCTAGGGGATCTAAAATTATACGGCGGTGCTGCACACTTTTAAAAAAAAAAAAACAATTTGAATATTGAGATTTAAAGGGGGAACCTTTGGAATGGTATTAGTTTCATTTTAAATAGAATAGAAATTTCCTGCCTGATTTCAGTTTTTTAATTGCACTCAACTGTCCTCTATTCGGCATGAGCACCACCATCTTCTTTCCTTCGGCCTTCTTGATTGGCTGGGCTAGGATGATGTAACTGCTGCTCATGTGAGTGGGGGTTTATTCAGTCCTGACAGCTGCACGGGAAATCAGGATGTGACTATATGCAGCTCAGCATTTCTTTAAAAACAGTGATCAGGCAGGCAAATATGTTTTATTGCGGTAGGGACATCGCCTGTTCCTTTCTGCAATAGAGAGCTGCCCGATCTCTGTTTTTGAAAGTGGAACTTTGTTCCACTTTAAGGTCAGTAGTGAAGCAAGGATGGGGATGATGGCTTGAAAGCTTGTGCATCCAGTAATAAAATTAACAATGGCATAAAGAATTATATAAGAAAAAAAAACAATTGCAGCTTGCATATTTCTACTTCATATTTGAACCATTTAAATTTACAATATTAGGTTAAAAACTCAAATGCAATACAGAAAGGAAAAGAGACCATCTCTTTCATATTGCCATACTAGCAAATTCAATAACAATACTTGATTAATTACGTCCATCAGAATGGTCCTAACAAAAGTAAAGTAATTACACTCCCTCCAGTGGCTGATAAACAAATCTCTTTATTTTTTTACAATAACAAAATAGGAAAAAGCAAGCTTAGAAAAATGTAAGAAAACCCCTACAAATCAAGTCCACTGAAAATAAACCATAATTTTACAATAAAAGTTCTAAAAGGTTGCCTTTATTCAGATTAGGGAGGACTGCTACATTGTGCCTGAGATTATAATCACTGATCAGGAAGTATTAATATCTCTTGTGATTTCTATGCTTGTTATTAGAGTCAAAGCAAGCATGAGTTGTTTTTTGTACAGGGTTGTGCAATGTATTTGTTTTTCTTGTGTACCGGTTGTTTTTGGATCTCTAATATAACAATGTGGAGTGTGAGAATATCTGAGCCGGGACTGTTTACAGCTTTGCTATTTCTATGCAATGTGGGGAAGGAGGTGGCAATGTACACCCATGACTAGCAAGGTCAGAGAACTCATGTGATGTTTAGGACTACTTAGTTCTTTTCCTGGAATCCTAGGCTTTTTATAGACCTACATGCACTTTCTACAATCTAGCATCATAATAAGTCTGTTTACTATTGTAAATGATATCAGTGATATGACACTTCTACCTTATTAAATGAGTTAAAAGTATACCAAGTAAAACAATATAAAATCTAGCTATAATGCAGTGTTTCTCAACCAGGGTTACTCCAGAAGTTGCTAAGGGTTCCTTGAGAAATTTGTACCCTTCAGTTTTGGTGACACCAATGATTATTTTGGCTACCTTTAGAGTTTCTCCTTACTGACCATCACACTAATGTACTGTGAGCTGTGGATATAGTAATTATAACAGTGATTCCCTGAAAAGTCATCAAAGGCTGCTATAGTGGCTTAGTATTACAGGTCCCTTTCTTGTCACTGCTGTTTCACTGTGATTTTTTTTCCCCCAAATGATTGCAAAATTTGATTCATTATTGAAACTGTGCAATAATTAGGAAACCAGCTACTCAATATATTTTGATGTAGGATACAAATTCCTGCTTCTTTTTGCAATGAAGGCAGATCATAGCTGGCAAGATGACCTAGCAGGATGTTGTACATAAAGTAGGTTCCTAATGAAATAGCATCCTGCCTCAGTACTCTTCTCAGGAGCCCTATGGGTGTTTTTGCAAATAAAAAAATGCATTACCAGTCGGATATAAATCTGGAGAAGTTACTGTTCCTAGGCAAGCTGTATCTGCATGTAGACTGCCTTGGGTAAGGACCACATACAATGCTGAGTCTCCAAAGAATGGAAATCCAATTAAAAAAAATGAATGGGCTAGGAAAAGTAGGAACATTGAGGAAAGAACAAGATGATTGATTTTTGATTTTTTTGATGCACACTGTTGTCACAGAATCCCACCAGTCTAGGGCATCTGTGACTCTTTCTGGCTTAACCTCCTTGCAGTCCCCTGCTGCCAGCACCATCTCTGCTTCTGGATCCAACACTCTGCACACTTCCTGGTCTAGGTCAAGTGATTCTCGGTCAGCTGCTCCCTTGCCTTAGAGGACTAGGGTGTTCCACAGACGCACTCCATCTGCTGGCAGGCACCTGAATAACACCTGAGGCTGTCGCATCCCCAGCACTCCCTCTGCTGGTGGGTTTGTAATCTGCGGCTCACATGACCTACACTTATCACCTGATATTCCATTTTTAAGAAAGTTTTTATTCTCACCTCTCTAGAACTCCCCACAATCCTTTCCCTACAACCATTACCCAAATACTTGGTGTTGGTTGGGGCTGAAGTGCAAATGAAGTCATCCGTGGCAAAGCTCAGGACTTAGCAGTTATTTTTTAGATGTATATATAAACAATCAGATCAAAGTAAACATTTTTAACAATATGTGTTATAAAAAGTATTGTTTTAATGTGAGGTTTGTAATTATAATTATACCATAAAGGAGCCATATTTGCTTGTTACACCCAAAAGCTCTCTCTATTGTTGTGCAGTGCTGCACATGGTTGTGTTGTACTGCAGCTTTTCACAATGCAAGTCATGAGTTAGCCAATTTATTGCAAACTATTCACTTTGTGTATGGTTTATACCAACAATTGTAAGCAGGGAGGTTGGATGATGCTGGATGATGGGCAAAAGCAGAGCTCCCTCTTGTGGTTAATTAGAGCTCAATAACTGATGTAGCCGGTTCAAGCCAAATAAAAAAAAAACATTGAAATGCAATATGATTATAGGGAAAGCTAATCTGCTCCCACTGATGCTAGCTATAGACAATAGTACACAATCAGATGTGTATGTATGATCTAGCAACTTGTTTTTTAGCCTTTTCCTCACAAACAGAATCACTCTCATCACACAAGCACAAGCAATGAAAGTAATGACCAGGCTGAAAGCAATCGGTTCTAACCACTGTAACACTCATTCCAGGTTGCCATATGCTGTTCCATATACTATTCTATCCTGGCACATTAATACTACAATTTAAAAGGCCGTTCCTTGCAAAGTTATAGTAGCTTCAGGCAGAAATCTGTACCTAGTAATCAGCAAAAGCATTTTATCAATCCGCCGTTCAGAAAGACCCTTGACTGGGTTAAACTAAGAGCTCCTTGATGTTTGTTCTTAGCCAGTAAATTGATGCCTCAAGCACTGTTCTTTACAAAGATTTTTGTACCTTCTGAGTACAAAAAGTGACCCATTTTACTCTTTTCATCTAGTTCCCCTTTTGTGAACTTCTTTAGTTTTTATCTTAGCAACCACTGAACACACAATTGTATGGCAGTGATACAAGATAGTTCTAATAAGTATGCAAGTTACAAATGCTCTTTGCACTGTGTTGATCTCCCAATGGAATAAAACAGCATCCCTTGTTTGCAGTTGAACATTTTGTATTTAAAGCTGTACCTCACAGTGGCGCATACCTCCACTCTTTGGGAGGCCCACAAGGCGATTGGTAGAGGCCAGTGTGTGGCTTTGAGCTCTCGTTTAAAACGGAACAATTTGCAACATGCCCTGAGCGGGAGTTACGCTCTGCAGAGGAGAAATTTAGTATTAAACTGTTGTTGGGTCTCCTGCAGGAGGTGACCTCCCTCCACTCAAAATTGGGGGCCTTGGAGTTGAGGAAGGTCAGTTGGATTATGCAACATACTCGACAACATTTATTATCATAAAGGTAACAAGGCAGACACGTTATTAGCATGTAAATTGAGAGATGTGCAAGTTAATTCCTCTCCCATGGCCATCAAGGAGGAAAAAGGGATAATAAGATATGATCCGTCCCATATAGCCTCCCGCTTTGAAAAATACTATACCCAATTGTATCAAGCTGTTCACCAAGCGCAAAATTCCCTGGGAGCACCCTGTAGGAGAAAAAAGACTCTAATCTAGCAGAATTAGATCTCCCTCAGCTGACGGAGGAGCACCTAGAGCAACTTAACTGCCCCATTACCGGGGAGGAAATCTCTAAGGTCATTTTTCATCTCCCGTTTAATAAAGGTCCTGGTCCAGATGGCCTATTGTACATATATTACAAAACATTTTTGCCAGACTTACTCCCACACTTGGAAGATTTAATGATTTTCTGCAGGGTAAACCCATACCACTTTCTATGTCCAGCTCCCATATCATGGTCATACCCAAACCTGGTAAGGACCCGATAGATTGTACCAATTATAGGCCTAAAGCATTACTTAACTCTCTCATATCTGGTGCATTGGGACCAACTGGGTTTCGTCCCATTTTGCCATGCAAGTGATAATACGCGCAGGGTTGTTAAGTTGCCTCATGCCTCTTCTATGCAATTTTCAGTACGCAACAGGGATGTCCCTGTCCCCCTTTTCTTTGCTTTGTGTATTGAGCCTTTAGCTGCAAAAATCTGGTCTAATCCAGATATCCAAGGTGTCCAGGTGAAGTAATCCTCCTACAGGATTTCGCTATATGCGGATGACGTGCTTCTTACACCAACACAACCCACTATTAGTCTCTTGAATCTGTGGTCTGAACTCTACTCATTTGGCAAAATTTTGGATTACAAGTAGAATTCCTCAAAAACAGAGGTCTTACCCTTACATATGCCGGCCTTGCAACTTTCAGCGTTGCGGGACAAGTACCTTTTTATGTGGTGGGGGCATTCTATTGGTTACCCAGATTACGGCCACATATAACCAGTTGTATTCATGTAATTTTCCTCCACTGTTTCAGGAGCTTTACAATTACTTAAATAAGTGGAAAGTACATCGATTATCACTTCTGGGACGTGTAGCGTCCGTAAAAATAATGCTCCTGCCTGAGCTTTTATATTTCTTTGAGACTCTTCCAGTGCGGGTCCCTGTCCAGGCCCTGAAAATGCTACAGGCTGGTTTTCTTAAAATTATTTGGGCACATAAGCGAGTTTGGAGGTCTGAGGGCCCCAGATCTGATTAAAAATTATGTGGTGGCTCATTTAGGCTATTTGTCTTCTTGGACCACGTTAACCTCCCCCACTATTTGTAGGGATTTGGAGGAATCTTGGATTGCCCCAATCCACTCTAATGTGATGCTTTGTAGTTCCTCCCTTGTTTTGGCAGATAAGGATATGCTCCCACCAATGCTGTTTACAAGGAATCTATGGCAGACTTATAGGAATAAATATGGTCTATCCTCTCCAGCTTCAGTATTGATGTCCATTATCCACAACCCACTATTGCCCGATACTCTTACCAGGGGGATGTGACAGCCCAGGCGGTATAGGGGGCTTTTTCATTTTAGGAATATCCTGCTAAATTTGACCTCCCACAAACTTCATTTTGTGGGTATCTGTAGATTAGACACTATGTCCTCCTCCCTCACCCAGACACCTAGATTTACAGAAGTTACCTCCTTTGAAAGGATATGCATAGACGGTCCCTGTACTAAAGGTCTTATTTCTTCAATTTACTACCTCCTTCACACATTAATACGAAGGACCACTAGCAAATTTGCATAAATGAGTACCAGGGAATCTAATTTAGGCCGTACTTTGGATAGTGATGAGTGGTCAGATATCTGGGATGCGGCACATAAAAGCTCAATCTGCACCTTGTACAAAGAAAATTTATACAAAATAATATTTAGTTGGTACCATACGTCAGATGTATTGCACGGATTGTTTCCCACTGTGGACCCTATTTGCTGGCGATGCGGGACACAGAAAGGAACCCTGGAACATGTATTTTGGTATTGTCCAATTATTCAGAGTTATTGGGACTGTTTTCAAAAGCTGGTTCAGCATGTGACCCAACAACAGCTTTTACTAGATCCGCTTAACCACCTACTGGGGCTGCCCTTTGTGGGTCTCCCCAAACTTATTAGTAAACTTACTACCCATATACTACCGCAGCTCACACCCTGAACTCTGCCAGGTGGAAATCCACCCTGCCTCCCTCCGTGGAGGATTTATATACTTGTATCCAAGATGTTCGCTTAATGGAATACCTTACAGCTCTTCTCCAAAATAAGGTAGATAAATTTGAACTGATTTGGGATCCATAGGACACTTATTATTCTCAATTACAGGTTTAGGGAGCAGTTGTGAATACTTGACCCTGGAATAATGTACTACTATTGCTCCTTCGCCCCTTCTTTCCCCCTTTTTTTTATTGTTCCCTATTGTATTGTGATTTGTTTATTTTTTATTTTTATTTTTCACTTTTTGTGTGTTTTGTAATTGTTGTACTTCTGTCTGTCTCTAGCAATACTGGATAGGATTTTGTTACTTATCCTGGACTCAACATTATTTAAACGTAGCACTTGCTACTTTAGACATGGACATATACTCTGCTTGAACTGCTTTTGTTAATCTACGTTTTTTCACATTTTGTATTATGCATATTGATCTTGTACCTGTATTGCTGTGTTCTATATATAAATATAATATATATATATATATATATATATATATATATATATATATATATATATATATATAGTCTAGACTTCCCTGTCATGTTTTAAAGTTAAAGCATACATGAATTAGTTTAGTTTTATTTTTTCAAGCTTGCTATCATCTCTTTAAATCTGATGATAAAACAATGTTACATATGCTAACTTCTTTACATTTATCTTAATATATATATATATATATATATATATATATATATATATAAATCTTTAAATAACAGTTATAAGCCATGGATTAGGGCATTATCTTCCAAGAACTTTGTTCCACATTTTGCATTCCATTCTGCATAGAACAGATTGTTAAGGTAAAAACAAGCCAAGTTCATTACAACATTTAAATATTTTGGCAATTATATGGACAAAAATGTTGATATATTTAGCCAAACACAGAGACTGTAGTCAGACCCATTACGTAACTCACATTCTTAAAAATAATTCTACCATATAAGAAAAGAGGTTTATCAGGACAAGATTTAATTTCCAAGATACTGGGGTGTTGTTATGAGAAAATACAGAGATGTGTAATTTCTATATAATCCTATTTATACGGTTTAAAAATATTTACATGTCATGGAAAGACCTGCTCCATCTTGGAGCATCCCCTGCAATTTTATGTCTATTTTATTATATATATATATAGTATTTTTTGTCCGGTCATATGGCATTGCATGTTCCTGTAGCAGAAGGGGTGGTCATTCTTCTGCGAGCCCAAGACATCCTAAGAATAAACCACCCTCACTCTGGAAAAAACATTATGTCTGGAATATTAGCACATTTTTGATGTTAGGCTTAAACTTGTAAGGCAGGATATAATTATAATTACCCTTTTTGGAATCCACTTGCTGCTTACTAGTCATTTGGCTGCAATAACTGTAAATTTTCAGGCTTAGAACAAATATTTGATCAATATGCAGTTTACTGTAAGCACAGAAAATACCTGTTGCCAGGAATATAGTGTCCTTGATACATGTAATTAGCTGAAAATACAGGAAATACAAGCTTATCTTTCTTATGTTAACTACTAATCACAGCAAAGTTTTATGTATTAGAGGTTAACAGAGGCAGAATTCTATAATATCCAGCCTTGGTGACACCCATGACTTCATAGATACATTGGAGTAATGGACATAGCAGGCAAGAAGTGTGGTTTTTGAAGGTTCACTAGTAGAAAATAAAGAATAAAAACCTTCTATATTACATTTTTGTTTTGAGGTTTATACACTTTAAGGACCTTGTGTTTGTACAATGCATGCTTCTAGAAAAATTAGCCAATAGGTTTTGGAAACCTTCAACATATGACCACTGGTTACAATGACTGTGGCAAAGCAGATATTAGGAATGCCTTTGGAATGCCTTTGGGTGGTAATAAATCTTTTTCATGCTAAACCAGAACTAATTTGAAAAGTAATTGACAAGACCAAAGCATGCCTCACCTGTGTTCTACAGAGAATCTGAAGCTCTGTGGATGGATAAACACATCTTGTGAAGCCACAGAAAGGTTTATAAAAATGCTGAGACCCACATCACATCATGAATGGACAAGACAAAAATAAATGTTGCAAGAAAAAAACAGATGCTGGGAACTGAATTTAAGATGTAGACATCAGTACAAGTTCCTCCCATTTCTGTTTTTTGTTGTGTTTTTCATGCAAGCATAAATATTTCACTTTTTTACGCTACTTTTCCCTGATTTTCACTTTCAAATCAATTACTGTAAGGTGCATGAAGTTATGGACCGCAGAAAGTACCTCTAGAGAAATTTGAGTAATCAAGGAAGCCCTTTTTTAATTACTATATTCACAGCTTACAAGATAATATCGTGGTGGTCATTGGGAAAATGTCTCCAGCCGTGTCCAGCAGAAAGAATGTCCCGTTACAGCCAAAAAGATTAAAGATATCAAGTCAACTCACTTGAGAGGCACAAATTGATCATTGCTCAAGGAATCCCTCTGGACTAACCCTCATTGGTCAAGGCAACCTCTGGATTAACCCTAGTTGAGAAACACTGGTATAAAGTATCCAGGATAGCTATCAAAATTTGGTTCTGCAAAGATAAATGGCACTTTATCAATAAAGTGTATCAATAATAATAATAATATGAATAAATTCATCAAAAGGAATGCACAATCCTAACTTCTGGCTTGTCTGACTTTCGCCCTGGTTTCTGACCTCTAGCCTTTTTTGTCTAATTGCTGTATTATGTCATGCCAATCTGCCATCCACAGTATTTATTTCAGCACAAGTGATTTCAACTCTTGAGTGATGATCAGCAAAGCTTCAATGATCATGACTTCAATTAACTTTTCTCTGGCATAGCACAAAGAAAATGAGCAATATAGAAAAGTTTAGAAAGACAGATACTGATCTCTGGTTGGTGATCTGCATTGGCATACATAGCTTAGAGAACTACCTGGAGTTTACAAAATAAAGGTTTGGGACAACAAGATAAGTGCACTTTGTTTTGATATTGAATATTTATCCTAAAGTTGTGTGCAATATTATAGTAGTGTTAGCATTGATGTTTTGTGTCATCTTTAACTAAATTGCTTTTGATATTTAGTACATTTCCAGATGGAAAGGATGAGTTCAGAGCGTTTTATTCTGCTCTTCAGAATGCTGATAGAAGTTACTTTGTGGATGTAAATGTCAGAGAGGGGGCTGTCTGCTACAAATAAACAGGCCTACAAATATGCTGCCAAAACATTTCGTCAGAGGCTTGGGTGAAGGAAGGAAACAGCTGTCAGAAGATAGCCGTTACCGAGCATTCAGTGTATGCTATACAAGGCTCAGTTTACCTAAGATTGGATCTGTCACATTTTATGGCTTGGATTACACAACTTGGCCCTTTCCAAACCAAAAAGAGCAAGACTATCAAATGAGGTCATCCCCGAGTTCTGTGTTCCTGGCACTGAAAGGAGACAAATAATTGATTTAGGCGGGATCATAAGAAGTGTTGTGCTGCTAAAAAATAATAACATATCCCAATTAATGTGGTTCAGATTAAGAAAATAATAGTCTCAATTTACTTGCTCTAATGTTAAAAGTGGGATTACACTCTGCTGTACAAAAATTGCTGACAGACAGACTTTTTTTTTTAAGGCAGGGCCAACATATTACATTATTATAGGGGTTACAAATGACAGACAAATACAATAATTTGAATATAATGAAATAGATGGAGCAGAGGTCCCTATCTCTTGCTTTCTGCCTGCCCGCTTTTTTGTTCTTCTACATATGCACAGCTCATTGTACAACCTCTGCACAATTCTGTACTGGAAATAAGCGGCTCCTGTGCAGATGCATAGGAGTTATGTTTTACTGACCAATGAAGATGACAGCAGCAGTCACAGAGCAATCAGGGACTTCACAGTGTTGGGGCAAGGCACTGGACTTGATAAGTTAACTATATTATGCATGCTGTGTATACTTTAACACTAATTATCAAAACCTTGCCTCTGGCAGCAAAGATTCCACTTATATATTTGTTTTCCAGGAATTTAGTGCTACCATAACCTTCCTAATAATCAAGCTGGCCATACATAGCTTCCATTCAGCAGTCCAATAATTTTATCGAATAAACCATAAATAAGTATTGAATCTGAATGATTAAAAGTGTTCAAGATCAAGTGAAAAAAGTAGAAGTGAAAAAATTTAAATTGACTTTAAATATATGCCAAGTTTTTTAAGACAATTTTTGAACATGAATTAAAACACTTATCACCTTGCTACAATTGCAGTATGTGGTCATATAAAATATTGATTGCCAAACATCTCAATCAGTTTTTGCTTGAGTGAATTTTGAAGCATACATATATTCATTTTCATTTTGCATTCATTGTAGTGTGTGATAATACAAACAGTTGACATTTATATTGAACCAGTTAAATAAACTGAGCATTGATCCAACTAAAGTTAATGTGTATATGGTTGCTTATATCACAAGATCACCAGATATACGAAATCTGATCAGCCTTTTAATAATTTGGTGTTATAAAAGTAGTGATCAGATATAATTTTTTTTAAAAAGTAAAGAACAAATAGAAAGCAATCTATTATTAGCTTGCAACTTCTTTACAAATAGACCACGATGATTCCAAAGGTAGTTATAAATAGGACTGGCACTCCAGCTCTTTAGGCCAATGCAGCCTATACACACATACACACCATTTACCACAATGCATAGTAACAAACTACCATGTGTTAGATGTATATCTGTTTATTTTGTCTGTTTTCGTGCATTAGCAGCCCTTTCAACATGAATGGTTAACCATACCGCAATACATATTGATGCATGGCACAACTCACATAAATTAAACAACAAAGTGCAATTGAGCCATTACTGAATGTAAAGATTGTAGTTTTACTGATTTACTATGACTTTTGAAACTAATATAGACTTTTTTCAAATGTTATACCAAGCAGATTGTAACATTATGCCAATTAAGTACAAAAGCCTTTAAGAAAAGATGACATTACCAGTATTACCACAGTTAGACGGACCAGCAGACTCTGAGCTCAGTGTTCATTATTGCTGCAACTGTAGTTTGTTATAAAAAACCTGAATGAAAAGTCTTGTCACTTATCTATAGCTGCTGCTAATTGTCCTTCAGGTATCTTTTGACAGCTGTAACATCAGCATTACTTAACAATAATATGCTGACTACAAAGCAAGAGATATATTACAGTATCTGCACTTTGTGTAAGAAGGTGACCCAGAGGTATGGAAATGCTGCAGCATTTTTATATCTCATGCATAGAAACAGTTTTAATAAGTATTATAATTTATCTTTTTCAGAAACTATGCATTATGTGATGGTCAATTTTATAATTTATTGTATACCTTGTTACTTTGGAGCTTTCTCTCTTGACCCTAAAAGTTTTCCTTTAAACTTTGTCTAGATGTACAAAGTACACAAAAGACATTACAAATCTGAAAATATGTCACAGGTACTAAGAGTAAAACTACATACACCTGTGCAATAATTGTTGTTGGAAAGGATCTTTCTTGATCCTTTCCAAAGAAAACGATTGTACAATGCATGATCAAGAGCTGTACATACAGCACCATTCTGCTCCACAGAGAGGGGAGGTGGAGATCGACGAAGCGGCACCCTGCTGCGCTCTCTCCCCTTTGCTTTCATTACAATCGTTCCTCGTCCATGGTCCATGGATCGGAAGGAAGACGAGCACTATACACATGCAAGATTCTTGTTCGATATCAGCCTTGAGCTGATTATTGGATAAGAATCTGACGTGTGTAGGTAGTCTAACAAACATATTGAGAAACGGAGCACATGAGTACAGCAAGCATTGAGATAATGTGGACAAATACAAAGCACTGGGCTTGATCATATCCCAAAAAACAATACTAAGGGCTTCATTTATAAAACAGAGGATCTGACAGTCGCTTATACAATGAGCCTGATTTATTAAAGCTCTCCAAGACTGGGGAGGATACACTTTCATTAGTAAAGCTGGGTGATCTAGCAAACCTGGAATGGATGTGGTCCTGGATTAAAAACATTTGCTAAAAAATAGTAAATTACTTTTAAAAAATCATTTCCAGGTGTGCTGGATCCCCCGGCTTCACTGATAAAAGTGTATCCTCTCCAACCTTGGAGAGCTTAAATAAATCAGGGCCAATGGTGGGAATCAGTTACTGCCATTTCAACAAAGGGCCTGGGACATTCCCACGAGGAAATGTTTGAAGGGATGTCAGATTCGCTGTTTTAAAAATAGAGCTCTAAGACATAGAACACATCTAATATATATAAAAGAACATAAGAAATCTGACTCACATCCTTCAAATAAAGGAGAACACAAAGTTAAATAGGATATAATAATAAGAAGAGGGAGAAAAGAAAACGTAGGGGGAAGAAAAAAAAAGGAAGAAAAGAAAGGGTAGGAGAGGTGTCCAGCCAGGTGGTGCTCACAAAAACCCCCAGACCTGAGACTCAATATGGGGAATAAGGATTCTAGCAGCTCGGAGTAAAAAGATATGGGGTCATTATGTTAAGGGGTGCATTTCGTGTGCTTACATTTTTGGTTATTACTGGGCTGTACCATCCTCTTCCAGACTTGACCATTTTATACTGGTGCCTTGGCTTTATATTGTACTGTAGTTATAGTCTAAAGTCATCTAAAAGTCACAAAAAGAGCCAGCACTTCAAGATCCAGTATTACAACAAAGCATTTACTGGAGTTCCATAGCTTTATTACCAACATGATGTTTCTTAGACTCTGAGGATTAATATATCTAGATCCCTAGTGAACACTTGTCTGTGGCATTGGACCTTGAATTGCTGTGTGTTTTTGTGATTTTTGGTAGTTTCATGGTGCCACAATTTGCTGTTCACCTGACTAACGCTCTAACAGGGTATCATAGTACAGGGTTGGACTACACTGATTTCATGTGGTCATTTTTCTGGTCACTACACTTTTTACTCCAACCAGCATGTTGTCAGCATACAAGCAGTGTAGAAGGTCTGATTGCCTCCTAGTGCTACCCTAATCTCCCAAACCAAACTCATCTGTACAAAATATTACTGGAGGCTAATAACAAATCAAACTCCGTTACCTGCACTGCTTTACATAGACAAAGGGTTGTAATTAAAACTAAATCACACTGCAATTTGCTTAACAAGTGCATTGGTATATTTGTTCTATGCCAAGCCACATTCACAGATCAGGTCAATGGCTTTTATTAAGTCATGGAAACTTGGGCAAAAAATGGTGCCATACAACTGTTCTTGAGTTAAATGAGAATATTGCTGTTGGACAAATGTAGCAGAATCTAATCTCTGCACTGTGGATATTACAGATGGATTAATTTGAATGTGGTTGGGCATTCTTTGAAGAGCAATAAATTCAATGTTCAAGTCAAACCCCATTGAAGTTTATGAGGGATGAATCTTCTATTTAAAGGATTAAATGTTTTTTTCTGAGGGTTGAATACTCTGAGAATATTCTACTTTAAAGAACATTCACCAAACTTTAAAGAACTTTTACCTAACTCCAAGGAACATTCACCCAAACAATACCTTTTTTGGTTCATTTTATTTGACATTTAAGTATGTTATGATTGTTTATGAAAGAAAAATATAAGTATAATGATGTTATTTATGCGTTTTATATAAATATAGCACAGCCTATTGGTTTTATATTAACTTTTAAATGATTTCCTAAACTAATAATGTATTTGTAACCTCTGAATAAATATATATATTTTTTTTAAATGGAGTTTAGGATTAAAACGTGACACCTCCAGCCTCCAGCTTTTGGCATCTTTTACTAGATTAATTGGCCAATGGATGGGGGGTTTATTCATCTACCATCTACACATGCAAAAAATATACACTGAGCTGCACTTCCATAGCTCAGTGTAAACCATCCTAAGTAATATGGGAAACCCTTGAAATAACGTTCAGGTCTTCAGAGAAATGCTTCAAAAATTACTATGTCCATAGCTTACAGTACATTAGTGTGGTGGTCAGGAAAACGAATACCTCTTACATTGCTGGCAAGTGGGTAGAATGTCACCATTGGAGATCATTGTTCTTACTTAAACTACCCTGAGAGGCACAACTTGCTCATTGCTCAATAAACCTCTTGTAACCTCCGGAGGAACTCTGGTTGTGAAACACTGGTGAACATTAAGAAGAAGTTTGTGAACAGGAAAGTAAACTTTTATTGCAGAAGAGGCAATGTATAAAACATTGTATAAATGTAAAAAAGACCTTCTTGTTTTTACCTTGGCAAATGTCCATGTGCTAGGGACAGAAAAGTAAAGCCCACTGCTGGGGGATCTATGACTATAGTCATACAACTCTCCAAATCATTTGATGTGTTAATCCTCAGAAATCCACAAATGCTATGAAAATACAAGAATTTTTCTCATATTTTAATATGAAAGGGTTTTAATTTCCCTGTGGAAATAAACAATCTGTGAAGCTGTAACCTTGGCCTTCATATGAGGATAAAAATATAAAAACATATCAACAATTTTTTTTCTTCTAGTTTTCACTCACTCACAGTGCCTGAAAACTAGTTGTTATACAACAATCATATGAATTATATATATTCATATTGTATGATACCAAGGCTTACAGGTTCTAAAAATACAATTATATTTTTAATGTACAGCGCTGCAAAATTTGTTGGCGCTATATAAATCCTGTTTATTATTATTTATTATTACATATACAGGTATAATTACAATGTATACAGGTTAAATTGATACTGAAAGGAACCTCTCCAGCCATCCCCATTATATATGTTGTTGTAACAGGCACATTCAATACTGACAAAGACACACATCACAGGTTAACAACATTTTGCAATTCTTTCTCTTTTCAGAAACTCTGTTACTAACGTTACTCCTCCAGTGGTCATTTTCAGTGGAAATCTTCTTTACACAAGAATTATGTCAGACATGTCAGACAGCAGATGGGGCAAATGTGCAAAACTGCACTCAAGCGCCTCTGTGCACCAACTTATATTACCCGGCCCAATGTTGGGGAGAATGGATGAGAAGTGATAGGATTACCCTAAAGTAAATGTCTAGGCAAAATAAAAAGAATTACAAAAAATATCTGTTGATCTCGGCAGAAAATTGTTTAGCAACTTTCCTCATTTTCTCAGCATACAGTAGGTGAAGTGTAGTCAATGAAAAGTACTTCTGGGGGGGGCGGGGGGTGATTAGACCACTTGAGATAACACAGAAATTGTGCACAAGACAGCTCCAACAGGATTATTAACTTATTTTTTTTAAACAATAAAACACTTTCAAAGATATATTCAACATTAGGTAATATTATTAAAAAAAAAACAATACATGACATGTGACAGTCCCGTTATTTAAATATGTTATGTGTTCTTAATTTGAAAAATGTTCATTGATGCAATCAATCTATGTGGAGGCTATTGGCAGTTTTCACTAATCCTTTCTTAACAGTAGGGGGCAGCAAAGCAGCTAGAATGTCAGCTTCTTGCCTAAGAAAACTACGGTACATATTCCATGATTCCTTGCATTGTGTTTCATGGGTGGAGGGGTTTACACTTGTAGCCTCAGCTCTCTATGGCACAATGGGTTGGCAACAAATGAAGACATTCCAAATGGAGCATGAGTTGTAGCCACACGCATTAAAAAATATAATATATTTATGGGGGCTAACTGAGCACATTTTTGGAGCAAACAGAAATGAATTCATCATTAAGACATGAAACAAACGTGTCTTTTTTACTTCAGAGATACTTTGCAGAGAACTGTTTTTCAAATAGTTTCTAAATTGAATTTCCTGAAAAATAACCATTTCAGAGATAGATAGAGTAGATATTATTTAAAAAATGTAACTAAACACACGTTTATACATTTGTACATATTAAAATGGTTTACTTTTAAAAATAAAAATGTCAGTACCAGTACCATCATATTTTATTACCAGGTGGACATTTTTTTGCCACAATTGGCTTCATCACAATTAGGAAAACAATTTTATTTGCCAAATTGCTGTCACATGACCCTGAAAGTCAGACATGAAAACACCAATTGTATACTTTTAAAAAACTCATTCACATAGAAAGAAAAACCACCTACTGACGTCATGCGACAGACCTAGGTGAGCCATGAGGCATAGTTACCCCCGTCCTCCTGGCTGCCCCATAATACAGGTATTCTACCCCTAGGTGAGCCATGAGGCATAGTTACCCCCGTCC